>NC_056740.1:436383672-436528672 GCF_019279795.1 Protopterus annectens | reverse complement strand
AGTAACTCTCCACTAAACCTTAACTTTTTAAACAGGTAAAAAGTTACCTACTTTCATGTCTACCTTCTCTAGTGCACACTGCAGTGTGCATTTTTTTCATCTTACTTTTAAGCATCCCTTTGACTAGCACTTTCTCTAATACCTGCTGGAAAGCACTAGGACGCCTTAAACTGATACAAGCACTCACCTCTCCTTGTTAATAAGGAGAAATTAATAGTAGGCACTAAACAGACTATAACTGCAAAGTACCTTGCTAAGGTAAGGGAAAACAGCTCCTGTACTTTACAAAAAAGCATCAAACCAGGCATATCCAAGGGTCAGCTTTCGGTGATTTCTCCTGTCTACCTGGTGAATCTGGGCATACTGGGGCAATGCAGCAATTGCCTCATGTACACGGACTACCCTCTCCTCCTACCACCCAACACTACAACCTGTGAGAAATGCACTTACATAGCCAAAATTGAAGCAAAGCTCTCTCCACCCAAGATTGTGCTTGACAGTCAAGAGGACAAGGTTAACACCGACACTACACCTCAAGGAACACATAGCCCTTCTAAACCCACACCACCAACACCCACATATAGCAACACTAAATCCACATATGCAGAGGCCCTTAACTGTAACATGCCCAAGCAACAAGCACCTCTGAAGCTGAAACGCAAACACCAATTACAACCAAAGTGTCACATAGTTCAAAACACCTGTGTGCCACCCAGCAACAGCCCCTAAGGCAGGACAATGTACCTAACACTTTAGTCATAGGTGACTCTATAGTCCGGCACACTGATGTCCCTCTCACCAGGTTGAACAAGGAGAAAATTACAGTCAGCTGCCTGTCACGTGCCAGGATCCGCCACATAATGCATGCACTCAAGTCACTCCACAACAAGTACAAATATGACTCTGTCATTGTCCATGTTGGAGTGAATGACTTGAGACGTACCTCCCTGGACTACATGAAAAGAGACATGGAAGAGCTCTCGGATCATGTGGCCCAGACAGGTATGACCCTAGCCCTGAGTAGCATTCTGCCTTCACCCAGAATGACACCACAATATAAGGACAAAATGATTGACTTCAACAATTGGCTAAGCTTCTGGTGTCATTCAAAAGGGATCCAGTATCTGTCTGCCTGGGACGACATGACTGACAAACCACGATGCTTTGCCAGAGATGGGTCTGCACCTGTCGCCTCTGGGATCCATGTTACTGGCTAAGGCTCTTGCCACCCCTATAGTGCCTTTTTTAGGCAAAGTTCAAAGAACAAAACCACCACCGTAACAGGTACAAGCATGCAAAATCTGAAGGTAATGCTACTCAATGCTAAAAGTCTAAACCTCAAAATGCACTCTCTCGAGGCACTCCTAAAAATGGAGAACATCGATATCTGTGCAGTAACTGAGACCTGGTTCAAGGCTCCAGAGAGCACCCCTGCAATACCAGGCTACAACTCTTACCACACTTTTCGGCCACCAAAGCAGGACTGAAACACTAAAGATGGAGGAGTGTCAATATTCACCAAGGATATTCACACCACCAGGCTAGTTGCCCAACACAATGCGTCTGAAAATCTCCAGGTGCAACTAACACTAGGTAAGACTGCAATCCAAATTGTAGCTTGCTACAGATCCTCCACCATACCCCAAGATTCTCACTACACCTTTCTAAACATACTGGAAAATATTAAGATAGAACCAAACACCCTAATACTGGGTGATTTTAACTACCCTGCCATTAACTGGGAAAGCTACTCATGTACCAACACCTTTGCCCAATGGTTCTTGGAATTCATAAATTCCAATGCCCTGGATCAACTAATCCATAGTTTCACCAGGGGCTCCAATATCCTAGACCTGGTCATTACCAACATGGGAAATCGATGCTCCACACCTATGGTCAACCCCTCGTTAGTCACGTCTGACCATAAGCTAATCATCCTTAACATCCACATCCCACCCCCACCCCCCCAGTAAGGAAACCTCCATAAAACTTCTCCAAAGCCAACTTCATGCTACTCAAGTCAGAAGTGACAAACTTTATGACACCCATGCAGACGGGAGCTGAAAGTTCAACTGCTGAATCCTACACTAAGGCAATGTACGAGCACATCCACTCATGCATAAATCGTGCCATCCCAAATAGAACCAAGATGCTCTCATCCAAAAAAAAGAAGCTAATCTGGTGGTCCCCTGCCATAAACAAACTTTACAACAAAAGGAAGAAACTGTTGCAGAAAAGAGGAAAATCCCAGGATGCAAAAAACTTCCTTACCAGCCTCAGTAAAAAAACTGAGATCCCTCATAAAATCCTCCAAAGCTAGTTATGAAAATAAAAATTGCCAAAAATTCCAAAGACAACAAGAAGGCATTCTATAACTATGTCAAGAATCTAAATGGCAATGCTCAGATCTGCTCTGAGCTAAAACAGAATGGCATTAAATATACTGATCCCAAGGATATTGCCAATATCCTGGCAGATCGATTCAGTGCCAACTTCACCCCCCTTCTCACCCCCTAAATGGCCCATCTCAATACCGGAAGATTGCTAAATTCCGGTAATAGCGGCCACACAGGAAAAAACGCACTCTCCAAAGCTAAGAATACAGCATCCATGGGACCAGATGACACCCCGGGCTGTGTACTACATGAACTACAATATGAACTGGCACCTCACCTAAGTTTCATGTTTAATCATAGCCTCACCTCAAGTTTTGTGCCCACTGAGTGGCGCACAGCTACAGTTATCCAACTCCACAAGGGGGGATCCACCTTGGATCCCGGAAACTACCGTCCCATCAGTCTGACAAGTCTTATCTGCAAGGCCATGGAGCGTATTAACATGGAACTTATAAACAAAGACATTGGCAACCTTCAAACACTGGACCCCACCCAGTTTGGTTTCGTGAAGGGCCCATCTTGTCTCCTGAACTTGATTGACTTCTTTGAATCAGTCTCCAGAGCCATGGACAAGGGTAAGTGGTCCACACAGCCTATCTAGACCTTGCCAAGGCCTTTGACACCATCCCCCACTCTGGAATCATAGATAAACTTACTAAGCTGGGCATTAATCCCTACGTCACCCAATGGGTTGCTAACTGGCTTACTGATAGAACCCACACTGTAAAAGTAGCACACTCCAAATCCAGCTCCAGACAAGTGACAAGTGGAGTACCACTAAGTTCAGTCCTGAGACCGCTCTTGTTTGGCATCTACTTCTCTGAAGTACAGGCCAACACTAAGGGACTCTGGATAACAAAGTTTGCAGATGACTGCAAACTTGGAGCCATTACTGAATCCCCAAATGATGTGGATACTCTACAAAAGGGCCTTACAGTAACAGATGCTTGGTGCCAGAGCCATGGGCTCAAGCTCAATGCCAAGAAATGTATAGTTATCTCCTTTGGGAAAAAACATGTATCCGTGAATTACCATATAGGTGGCAGTACACTAAACACCGAAAGTTTGATAAGAGACTTAGGGACACAGGTGGACAGTGGTCTCACCTTCGATAACCACATCGCCACAAGTGTCAGAAAATCCTTCTATGTGGCACACCTCATCACTAAGGGCTTTTCATCCAGAAAAAAGGAGGTCATTGTCCCACTGTACTTATCCCTCATTAGACCCATTATAGAATACAATGCCCCATTTGGTATGTACCTCTCAAGACATCTTCAACAACTGGAAAGGCCACAGAAAGAATCACAGGTCTAAAGCAGATGCCCTACGCTGACCGCCTTAAAAAACTCCAGCCATACTCTGTCGCAAATAGTCTACTCAGAGGCGATCTTTGCTTAACATACAAGGCCATGTCAAACCCAGAGCTGTTGGACATGCTACACTTAAAGAAATCCCAATCCCTCAGAGCCACACGCTCCAGGGATCTAAACCTTGTCATCACAATAAACAAAACATGCTGGAGGGATAGGTTCCTGACCCAGAGACTCCCCAGACTCTGGAATAGATTGCCCATACATGTCAAGCAGAGTACCTCTTTGGTCCTCTTCAAAAGGAACCTTGACGATTGGATGGGAGAAAGGAAATTCACCCCGGGGATCACGTCAGTCGCCCTGCTAGACAGGGGTCCAGGGAAGTAAATAGTGTGGGAAGAAATAGCCAGGGAATTGTTATGGCTAGGCTTGTATAGGCCCCTAGGGCTGATAGCCTAGTACCAACCTATGAACCTATGAACTGGTAGGGTAAGGGGAAAATTACCAATGATGGTATGTGAGAGATTACCGAAAGGGTAGATTAAAGAAATAGATCACACACACACATACAAGACAAACTCTTTAAGATAGGAGTGGGTAGTAGAAATGGAAAGGGAAAGAAGATTTAAGGAAAAAAGTTCAAATTTACAGTTTTATAAATTATTGCTACCTCTTGGGAGCTCAGAGGAGAGAACGCATTTGGCACTATGAAGCAGCAAATGAGATGTGGGGTGATTTTGTGAGGAGCATTATAGGCAGAGCTTAGCTCAAGAGTTTTACAAGGTGAGAGCAGGAATAATGGCCACGTCGGTTCTGAGGCTCAGAACCAAGCCCGCAGTCAAGTATTATGTGAAGAATGACCTCATCAGATGGATCGGTTACCTGTCATACAGTGTGAAGAATCCGTTATTTTCCAGACATTTAAGACTGATGAGGATACCAACATTTAAATGCTGCACAATTAAAATGACTAAGGGCTGGAAATTCAACATTATTAAATGTCTGAATTTGTACAAAGCATTTAGATTTTTGTTGTGAAAAGTACAAAACATTCCTACTACACTACTAAGATAATTCATATTGATTAAAATAAAACTGCGTGGTACTGTTACATACTGCAAGTCACCTCCAATAAAGATCAAAATTGTGCATACAGTGGCTTGAATTTTGCGAGGAAAAAATATGCAAACTGCTATTTTTTTTTAATCTAGTACTTTTTTTTGCACCACCGTAGAAATTCACCTGTTAGTCAAACTGCAACCAATTATCCCATTTGTTTTCTATTTGCAGGAGTAGCAGACTTCCAGGTAGGCAAGAGTCCTAAGGGCCCTTTTGCTCCTCTTCATAGTCCCCCATAAGCTTGTCCACTCATGGCAAGAGTCTGGTATTAGGGGAACAGGTCACCTTCAATGCTTCTCTTGTGCAGCCTACCCTCTCCATAGGAGGTCCGCCCCCCCCCCCCCCACAGATGCTCTTCCAAACTGCCCAATACCTGTACCCCAAGGGTGCCCCATCGGAGCGTGTTTGCACACAGCAGCTTGGGTTTGACAGACTTGAGCACCCGAGCATAGACACCAATTGCTCTCACTAGGTGTTACCCATGTGGTGAGCTAGGAGTGATAGCAATCAACCATGTCTTTAGGGAGGACATGTTTTTGTGAAAAGTCTTAACCTCCCTTTCTACATGCCCAACTAGCTGAACTGCAATGGGCTCTGTGAATTACATCACTGCCTCTGCATGTGACAAAGCTTTGTCCTTCCGTAAGCTGCATCTCCATGTAATCCACATTCTCAAACAAGACTACCACAAATAATGCACAGAAAATCCACTCCCGTAAAGAGGCGAGCAGACCAAGCCTTGTTCCTCTTCTCTCCCATACCAGCAACAGGTGCTCAAGCCATTCATCACACACTTGTCACCTGGAGTGTAGTCGAGGTTTTACTCCTCTACACCAGCAGAGCTGGTGGCAAATAAGAACACAACTGAGAATTACCAGTCAAATGCCAGATGAAGGGTAATGTAAACAATTACAACAAAACTACACTCAGAGACAGCAATTAAAATGTCAATACAGGACTTCCTTTGTCACACGCTTCTATAAACTGGAAAATCATTTTGTTCTCCTACTGAGGCCATTTAACAGTGGGGGGATCAAAACCTGTAACTGCCTTACCTGTGATATGACGGATTCCTTGTTCCATAATACTTAAAAACAGATGGTCAGTCTGAATATACAACTGGCAAGTGTTCTTCTCTGCTTGGGCTTCACGACGTTTTCTTAAAATTACGGACCAGATGTTTCTTCCATTTCTTCTTCTGGCTTCTGCATACCCTAAGACAGAATGAAAATAATTCAATGCTCTGCTGAATTTTCATCTGATTAACTTTTGTGTTTTCTGAACAACTTGTCTTTGGGAAGTATGACACTGTCTCCACCTTTCATCTTATAAATGGTAGTCCACCCTAGCCCTTCAAGTGATTTCTGTGACAATTAAACCTAGCTACAAGATGAGGACCTCCATACAAGCTCAAAACAAATACTACCCCAAAATTTTTTTTAGTTATGTACTTACCACAACTTGGCATCTGTTTTGTCCTCTTCTCAGTCTGCTTCACTGATTGGTCTCGCATCCAATCCTCGAAACCGGCTCAGCCACCTGCCACAGACTAAATCTTCCAGGCTAGAGCTCCTCCCCTAACCAGAAACCTCCACCCCAGCCTAACCGCCTAAGATCAAATTTATTGCCCCTTATGAACAAAATACAGAAGAAAGGAAAGACCAAGAGCTCAACTCGGACCCAATGTCCATCACAGGCTATTCCAGGTCCTTAGAAGCAAAACAATCACTTGGAGGGGGGTGGCTGGAGGGAAGGTGAAGCAGAATGACAGAAAGACAACACAGATGCCAAGTTACAGTAAATACACCACTAAAAAATATGATGTTGTCCTTCTCATTCTGCTTCACTTTGGGTCAGAGTCCTCAGTTACATGATCTCTTGGATGGCTTCAAGGAAGGATATGCCAGAGCACCGATGAACCAAAGAAAGTCCTGCTCCTAGACACAACATCCAATTTGCAATGGGTCACAAATGTATGAGAATTAGACCAAGTGGCTGCATTACAAATGTCATCAATGGGAATTCTAGAAGAGGCCACAAAAGTGGCAACAGATCTGGTGGAATCAGCCTTTGGAGGACCAGTCAACTTCATACCATTCTTATCATAAATAAAGAAAATGCAGCTTAATCCACCTTGCTATTGTCACTTTAGACACCGATACACCCTTGTGATTAGGGGAAAAGGAAACAAATAACTGCTCTGACTTTCTGAACTGCTTAGTCCTGTGAAGGTAGAAACATAGCTGTCTGTGAACATCTAGCAAATGCAGAATGTATTCCCCTTTGTTGGAATAGTTAGTAAAGAAAACTGGTAGCTGGATGCATTGATTGACATTAGCTGAGGTGACAACCTTAGGCATGAAGGAAGGATTAGTACGTAGAGAAACGCTATCCTTATGAAAGATGATGTAGGGATAACTTAGAAGCCTAAGGTTACAATTCAGAGACCCTTTTAGCTTAAGTAATGACAAGGGGAGTTGATTTCTAAGTCAAAAGCACTGGCTGGTTTAAAGAGGCTTTGAGTTAAAGCCTGCAGAACGAGGGTCAAGTCCCATTGGTGGAGTGGGGTCTTTGACCGGATGCCTTAGAAGAAAAACATCCTTCATGAAGGCTTTATATAACCTAGTAGATGCCACGGTTCCGGAAGGTAATCCTGAATGGAAGTTCGATACAGCTACCAACTTGAAGCATAATGGTCACAAAACTAGAGTCATGGTTATAACAAGGTTTACCACAAGACAGACAATTGTTAACTTTTTCAGTAATTTCTGACATCGGCTGAGGCAAGAAAGGTCCCCAACGAAGTGCTTAGCTTTTTGATGACTTTGGATTCGAAGAATACAGGAGCTGACCGACCGGCACTTGCGAACTGCTTCTGCTTCGGGCACCGCGCAGCAAGAAAGACTGAAGAAAATGGCGTCGGCTGATGCTTATGTACTCCAGCCGCTCTGTGGCCTGTATGAAATGCGACATCAGCCGGCGTCGGGCCCAGACTTTGGAATCCGGCCGACCGAGGGCTGCCTGAGGCAGGACAACCCATATGTTATGACTGCAGTTGCATTCTTGAAGGACATCTTGGATCGGAGGAGGAGATAAAAGGTAGGTGGAGCGGAAGAACCCCATCTGGATCTGGACCTTGATGACTGATCTAACAATTTTGTTCACATCAAGGTAAAAGGTCCAAAGGACATGGAGGAAGACACTGATTATGGATAGGAGTGCCTCTGAGGTCTGCAGTATCTTGGACGGTAGGGTTGGAGACACCAACACTATGGATCTCCCAGGAGACCTGGAAGAAGACTGCAGATCCAGGGATCTACAGATGTGAATAGGACTTCTCAGATCCAAAGACTAAGGATCCAAGGGCATGGTTGATGTTGAAAGCTCACTTGGAGCCAAGTCAAAACATAAAGGCCTTGGAGCTGAAGCAGTCAGACCTGAAATTCTCAGAGCCTTGGAAGGCAGTTCTGAAGAAGCTCGTGCCTCCTTAATGCGCCTTTTCTTCACCTTGAAGCCATTATGGGGGGGGGGGGGTTTGAGCCCCTGGAGAAGCAGCAAAAAAAGAGGTGGGCAAAAGGCCCTTCAAGATCAGTTTCTCCCTTCCTGTACCACTCCAGAATTAAACCTCTCGCAGATGCCACAAGGGGTATCCAAGTCAGCAGGTCCTAGAAGACACACACCTATCGTGTGTGCATCCGAGTCCGGAATATTCCTCTTACCCGTGGAGCACCATTTCAACCCCATAGGCTTCTCCATCTCAAAAGTTATCAAAAATTAACAAAAGACAATCACATAAAGGGCTACAACAAGTCTAATATATATGAAACTATGACTGTTAACACTACAAGATATCAATTCTAAGGGTCTATATTACATAGACAAAAAATCAAAATCTCTAACACTCATATGAGTGAAAATGCTGGTAATCAAAATAGTTATTGTGTGGGGCTGCACCCTCCACATCCCCTCCTAAAAATATATTCCATTGCTGAGATCGCACTACAGTGAGAAAATGGTAAATTTTCCGATCTTCACTGTACTGCAATCTCACAATAGCGATTTCAATTGCCTGCATTTCTGCTCATAAGAGCATTCGAGAATTTGATTTTTCATCGATCTAATAGGAAACCAATTCTAAGATACCAGTCTAAAACTGTATTCTAAGAGACAGGAAGAAAGAGGATCCTAACGCACCTTGCAAGCTACAGAGAAAGGGAGGAGCTAACTGTCAGACAAAACTACGATTACTATTCAAACAATTAACTAACTATATAAATTAACAAAGTTAACAAGTTTTTTATAACTTAGCTGGAAGCTGAGCACTGGAATCATGCCTGAGCACTTTGGCAGCAAATGAGCTCTAAGGAGGTTGGGCTGGAAGGGGGGTTTATGGGTAGGGGAGGAGTTAGAAACTTGAAGATTTAGTCTGTTGCAGGTGGCTGAGCCGGTTCAGATCAGACACCCATCAGTGAAGCAGAATGAGAAGGACAGCATCAGATCACAGGCAATCAGGCCCAATAACCACCAGCCCTGATATATTTAATGCCAAATGAATGTAGCCCTTCCAATAGGTAAGAAAAAAGATGCCCACTTATTTGTTTTTAATTTCATCTATTTCTTGATCAGGCAAGCATGCTGGACAAATTGTCCCTTGTTAGCAGCTACCCTGGAGCTCTGTATGGTTAACTCATTACAGTGGAGTGCGCCTCCGGGTATTTCTGCAGTTACCTCCTACTGTGCCTCTAGGTGTCAAATATTGCTTGTTCATATGTGCATTAATTCCAAAAAGATGCTACATACAAGGCATCAGAATATTTTATCTTGAAGTATACATGATGGCAAACACAATTATATTGATGTTTGACCTCTGTCAATGAGTATGCGTTAGAACTATAAGGTGATAACTTCATTTTTTTAAGGCTCAAGCCACACCTACTGGGAGTTAAAGGTATACACTCGAAAGAGCTGTACTGGAGGAATGAGT
The DNA here is from genome assembly GCF_019279795.1 of Protopterus annectens. Taxonomy (NCBI): domain Eukaryota; kingdom Metazoa; phylum Chordata; order Ceratodontiformes; family Protopteridae; genus Protopterus; species Protopterus annectens. The sequence goes on along the minus strand of NC_056740.1, from coordinate 436,518,860 downwards.
TAAGTGACTACTAGCTCAGAGTCAAAGTAGGCAAATGAAGGTTAAAGGAACCACATCCTGAAACCTGAGCGCAGGAAACCGCTAACTAACAGCTCAGAGCTTTAGTCATCTGCCCTATCAGGCAGGATATAAAGATAAAACCTAGGCCTAGAATCAACCCAGATCTACTCAAGGATGCCTAAAGCAAAGTTATGAACTTGTCACACCAACAGATCTGAATGACTATGTCGATCATCTTGAACCAGTAGGGCTAAGGCTGGCAAGACTTCAATTACCTTGACATCTGAAACTTTCCCAAGCTCAAGCTCCTCCACTTACAACACACTACATTCTTACTTCTTCTTCAGATCCCAGGTGTGCCACTTCAAAGAAAAGCACTTAAAATTGCTAAACATATTTAATTACGTAAAAACCTAAATACAGAACTACACCCTGCATCATCCCAAACTGACTACCCTCTTTGGTATGTACTTGTCTAAGCATATGACTTTTCTTAAGACACTACAGTGTTCTTACTAAGATAACTAAAGGAGGTCTACCTTAAACTACACTGACCACCTTAAAGCAGTTTCCCTTTTGGTCTTGTACAGACTCTTGACCTGTCTCTAGCCTACCCAGCCTTGTGCGACCTTCTACACATCCACAAAACCACCATCACCCTAAACACTCACTCTAGTTATCTAATCTTCCACCATAACATAAACAGGACTTGCTTGGGAGACTAACATCTCTCCTAGAGAATTCCTCTTCGACAGAATAGACTCCCCTCTGGATGTAAAGAAAAGTATCTTTCTAACCATAACCTAGATGAATAGATGGGAAATTGTAAATACAACCTTGGTCTGGTCTTCCAAACCCTTAATGAAAGAGGTTGGTACTGGGTAAAAATTCATGTTGATGGGTACTGATGATTTGTGATCTCTTAGCCAGGCTACAAATGATCCATTGGATCGATAGACTGGTAATAACTTAAGAACCTGTGAACTACAGCTATCTGAAGCAGAGGAAGGTGGCCATGTTAAATACTACTACCATCACTAATAACAATGTCCATTAGTTAAACAGATAGGTCCATTAGACACACTGTCCCTTTTCAAGGGCAACAAATGAGCAATGTCTGGTTAATGGACTTCCACAAGGTAACACAGTAAGTAAATGAAGGCTGACCTACTATCAATGAAAAGCGCACATCTTAAACCTCTGTGTCAACTGCCAGGATGGGGAACCGGTTAAGTTTGGTGCAATCATTCAGACGTATCACAGAGATGTGCATTAATTTTCCAAAACCAAATTTAATTTGACACAAACCCAAGTTCACCTTCATGGATAGTCAACACAGAAACCTATTAGTTGACTGATGGCTAAGAGTCATAGACCACATTTATAGGTTCATAGGTTGGTACTAGGCTATCAGCCCTAGGGCCTATACAAACCTAGCCATAACAATTCCTGGACCCCTGTCTAGCAGGGCGACTGGACGTGATCCCCGGGTGAACTTCCTTTCTCCCATCCAATCAAGGTTCCTTTTGAAGAGGGCCAAAGAGGCACTCTGCTTGACATGTATGGGCAGTCTATTCCAGAGTCTGGGGAGTCTGTGTCAGGAACCTATCCCTCCAGCATGTTTTGTTTATTGTGATGACAAGATTTAGATCCCTGGAGCATGTGGCTCTGAGGGATTGGGATTTCTTTAATTGTAGCATGTCCAACAGCTCTGGGTTTGCCATGGCCATATGTTAAGCAGAGATCGCCTCGGAGTAGACAATATGCGACAAAGTATAGCTGGAGTTTTTTAAGGTGGTCAGCATAGGGCATCTGATTTAGGCCTGTGATTCTTTTACTGAGGTATTTCTGCGGCCTTTCCAGTTGTTGCAGATTAGCTTACACAATCTGGCAAAACTATGCACAGAAGCTTGTGCTGCAAATGCACAAATATCATCCAGTTATACACTTCTAAAGATAACCTGACAAGCATGTTACTGCACTGGCTGAAAGTTAACACAGTAGGCAATGTTTCATTGTATTTTTAATAACGCATGTTCATAGATGAGCACCAGGTAATCAGTATGCTGACCATTACAAGCCTAGCCAACAACCCCATTCAAAGTTCCCTCTAGCCCTTAAGAAGGGCATGACAACAAAATCAGAGGGAGATTTTGAGGCTGCTCAATCAGTTACCTAGGTTTAACTGGAAGGGGTCAAGGAGCTACTCTGCTTGACATGTAGTGAAAGTTTGTTCCAGAGGTGGTGATACATTTGGATATGAATCTATCCCTTCAACATATTTACCCGTTGATGAAGATTTAGTTCCTTTCACAGGGTATGTGAGGTACCATTTGGTCATGTGAAAAACAGAACGTGAAAAAAGGATTTAATCTTTCAAAGTTCTAAAGGTTAGACACAATTCTCCAAGGAAGAGTCTATAAGAGACCGAGTACAGAGAGGAAGTTGCTAACTGTCCTGATGATCAAGATTTGAGGCAGCCACTTTTTTAGTTACAAATCTCTGAGGTTTCTCAAGTTGAGTGATATCTTTAGACAAATATGTGCCAAAATGGGTCTGAAGAGATAAAGAGGAATTGAGACTTCCTTGCATCTAGAGAAGATGCCTTTGGAAAGTAGATGAGCCAGACAGAAGGCTTTCTAAACTATTATGGAGACAAAATGGTCAAATGATAAAGAATAAATTGAGAGTGCCTAGATCCCTTAAAAGTGTCTGACTGATGTCTGACGTGGTGAGTGAAAATGTTCTTTTACCAAAATTAAGTAAACTATATTTTGCACACTGAATTTGAACCCTTGCCTTGCGCAATTGTTAACATGGCTAACCCATGTTGGGGTAATTGTTAATTAAAAGATTGAATAATAACCAATTTACATTATTCTGCAAACTTGAAAACCCAAAGCCAAGAGTATTTTGCTGAAGGTCAGAAACAGATGCCATATAGAAAAGGGACTAACACTGAGTCCTGTGGTACACAACAGGTAGCTTTTTTTTTGCTTTCAGAAGGGACACCTGCAACTAACTATAGGGTTATGTCAAATGGCTAGCTACTACACAACATATGTATGTTGAAATTTACAAGTCTGTCAAGAATGCCTGCACTGGAAGAATGTCAAAGGCCCTGACCAGGTCCAAATATGCTGCATAAAGAAAAAGTTGTGTAAAATCTTACCATAACCATAGATGCCCTTCTCTTCCATGTTGCAGTATTCCACATATGGGTTTACTCCTCTTGCTTCACATCGTCCTGCCAGTATGCAAACATTTTCAGTCCCTACGTAAAGGTCGTGGGGGATGTCTGGCGTGGCTCAAGGAGCGTGGGCTATAAAATTGACGTCTGCACATACCAGTCCTGAATACTGAAAGCCCCAGTCAGAGCCAGTCCTAGAAGGGCAATGCCCATCCTATGCCACCCAGAAAGGGAAATGCAACCTAACAGGAGGAGGAAGGAGGTGGAAAGGAAAACTGCAACATGGAAGAGAAGGACATCTATGGTCATGGTAAGATTTTTACACAACTTTTCTATGTCCCTTCTATTCCCATGTTGCAGTAGTCTACATATGGGTGAGTGCCAAATCTCACTGTGAATGGGGAGGTGGGTCTAGAGGCTGTCTCCAGGAATCTATGAAGAATAGCCCTGGAAAACTCTGCCCTAGCTCTAGAAATGTGATTTAGTTTGCAATGCTTAGTAAAGGTGCGTACTGATGACCAAGTAGCTGCTTGAGAATGCTAGAGGTATCTAGACCCTTGAAAAAGGCTCCAGAGGAGACCATAGCCCTGGTGGAATGCGCTTTAACAGTACCTTGCAGGGATTTTCCATGGTATTGGTAGCAGAAGGTGATGGCCTTGGAAATCCAGACAGAGATGGTCTGTTTGGTCACTGCCTTCCCCAGGGCCCTGGGTGAAAGAGGAGATGAAAAGTTGGTCAGCCTGTCTGATGGACTTGGTTTTATGCAGGTAATACCAGAGTTGTCTGTGAACATCCAGGAAGTGAAGTACTCTCTCACTGTTCCCCCTGTGGATTACAGAAAGAGAAGGTAGGTAGGTGTATGGCCTGACTGGACAGATTCTGCTGTCATTCACCACCTTGGGCATGAAGGAAGGGTTAGTTCTGGTGAAGTAACCCTGTCATTGTGGAAAACTAGAAAAGGAGGAATGGCCACAAGGGCTTGTAGCTCTGATAAGCCTTCTCTGGCTGAGATCAATGTTACTACTAGCTTTCCCAAATACAATGCTTTAGAGGGAGGCTTTGTCTGCTGGCTCAAATGGTGGGAGCGTAAGCTTTTCCAACTCAAAGTTAAGATCCCACAGTGGAGGAGAAGGTTTCCTACGGGGTTTGAGGTGAAGTACCCCTTTGAGGAAAACACAAAAAAAGAAGCAGCTTGTCCAGTGAAGCAATAAAGCCAGGAACAGCACGGAAACTTTTAACACGGTTTAATGAAGTAAAAACCAACTACATCAGACATTAACGCTCAACAGTACGTTTTCATTTTACAAAGCACTTCTTCAGATGTGGGCTGTATTATACCATAGGCTTTTCATGCTTGTTTGTAAGGCTGAATTAAATAATTAATCAAAATCTAATCCATTGAGGAAAAGCTTAGCTGGAAGTCTGGATGCCGGGGGGGGGGGGGTCAAGAGGAAGGCATGCTGAAACTGCAGACAAGTGAGCTTTAATGGAAGAATAAGCCAAGCCTGTCTGCAGTAGCTCACACAAGAAAGACAGGACTAGCAGAGTCTCACCGGCAAGTGGGTCCAACTCTTTTTGATACCATATAGAAAATCTTTCCACTTAGAAAGGTAGGATTTTCTTGTATTTGGTTTCTTGGCCTCCTGCAGGACACCCGAGCATGCCCTCGTTGTAAAGCTGTCTGAAGGGGATCAGAATCCTATCAACCACAGGGTGAGGTACAGTAACTGCCACTGTGGGTGAATCTAGGATCCCTTGTGCTGTGTGAGAAAGGCCCACTCTAGGGGGTAACTTGAGGTTGCCCTCTGGACAGTGTGTAGTAGGGGGAACCAGTGCTGTCTTGGCCAGTAAGGAGTCACCAACAAGATTTTGGTCTGCCCTGCTGGATTTTCTCTATCAGGACCTTCTGAATGAGTGGGAAGTGGGGGAATGCATATAGATATTTCCCTTTTCAGGAGACTGAAAAGACATCTGTTGCCAGTGTCTGTGGGACAGGTATCCTGGTGCAAAAGACAGGAAGTTGCCTGTTGATGGAGGAGGCAAACAGGTCTATTTGAGGTGTACCCCACCAGTGGACCAGATCCAGGAAGACATCCCTGTGAAGCATCCAGTCATGGTTGTTTGTGATGGTTCTGCTCAGACAATCTCGCTGGGAGTTGTGGAGAGGGGTTTGTGAGCCGGGTCACTCCTGTGAGGTGGCTAGTTCCCATACTAGAAGGGCCAGTCTACAAAGTATGGCGTGGTCCCTTCCCTGTTTGTTGGCATACCACAGGACAGTGGTGTTGTCTGTGAAAATCTTCAATGGACCTTGCTGGAGGTAATGCAGGAAGGCTCAAAGGGCTGGAAGAATTGCCCTCATCTCTAACATTGATGCGTTCCAGTTAGTGAGGCTTTGGCCACAGGCCCTGCACCCTCGATGGCTCAGAGTTGCTCCTCAGCCCATGTCTGAGGCATCTGTGTGCATGACCTGTGTGGGTAGAGGTGGTTGGAGGGTAAGACCTGGATTGTGGGTCACTTGTGCCAGCCACCACTGGATTTTCTTTTTGAGGCATGGGAGGAGGGGAGCCCTGTACTCGAGAGGATGGGAGTGTTGGGTCCAGACTGACTAAAGATACCACTGTATCCTTCTCATATGCATTCTCACCAAAGGTAATAATGATAACACGGGATAGTGGTTGCCATATGGGCCAGGAGTCTGAGGTACTGCCTTGTTATCAGTTCTGTAGATTGAATGACCAGAATCAGATCTCCTGTCAGGGTTTGTATCCTTTGGGGTGGGGGGCTAGGCTTTCATGTGGTCTGTGCTAATTTGCACCCCAGGAACACAATGTCTTGTGTGGTGGTTCCAGGTGGGATTTTGGGAAATTTATCTAGAATCCCAGGGACTGTAGGAGGGACACTACCAGTTGTGTGTGTAGCAGGAAGGTCTCCTCCTTGCCTGCCTGGATTAGCAGGTTGTCCAGGTCACCCAAGGAATGGTACCGAATACTTGGATTCCCTTTGACGTGCAGTAAAGCAATCACTGAAGTAAAACAGTTGGTGAAAACCCTGGGAGCAGTGGAAAGCGCAAAAGGCAAGACTGAGAACTGAAAATGAGAAGTGCCCACTAAGTACCTCAGGTACTTCCTGTAAGTGGGCTTTATGGGGATGTGGAGATAAGCATCCTTTACATCTAGGGTGGCCACGAACCCTTGATGGAATAGGAGGAGAAAGAGGAAGGTAAGATCAACATCCTGAAGGCAGGGACCCTTTAGGAAAAGCGTTGAGAAGGAAATGTCTAGAATTGGTCTCCATGGTCTGTCTTTTCTGGGAACCAGGAAAATCCTTGAGTAGAAACTTCTTCCTTTTGCATCTGGGGGCACAAATTCAATGGTGCCCTGGGCCAGTAGGGCTTGCAACACACTCTACAGGACATGCAGCTGTTGTGCTGGGAGGCTTTGGAGTGCCCTTTAAGCTCTTGGGGGAGCCAGGTCAGGAAGTAACCATTTTGAAGGATGGACAGGACCCATTTGTCTGATGTGATGCGATACAACACAGGTAGGCAGTGAGAGACGAAGTGACAGCGGTAGAAAGGGAGGGAGTGGAGGGGGCAAGGTAGGCAGGTTGGCAGATACTACCTGTCCTATATTGAAAGAGCAGTCTTCTGGCTAGAGGAAGATGAAGCTCTAGCTGGAGGGGGGGGGGGCTTCCTGGTGGGTCTTCTAGTTCAGGAAGGAGCTGCAGGGCAAGAGTGCTTCCTTATGAACTGAGTTTTTACCGGGTAATTTCTTTAATATTTTGGTATGGGAGAAACAAGCAGGCGTTTCAAATCCTGCATTTCTTTTCCTTTTTGCTGTAGTGACATACAGAGGTCAGCCACCTTTGCACCAAACAAGGCTGAATTGTCCAGGAGTACACCAATAAGCTTTGCCCTAAAGTCCTCAGGAAGGGGCTGTAGGCGGAGCCAGGAATACTTTCTTAAGGCAGAAGCTGATGCTGCTGACCTAGCTGAGGCTTCAGCAGCATCATAACTGCACTTTATGGGTGCCTGGTAACCTCTAGAGGTGACCGCCATAAGAGAAGACAGTGAAGCTTTGGTAGCACAGTCTGGTGTATCAGCCAATTCCTAGGAGGCTTTTTCCAGGAGAGAGAGGGCTTATTTTGCCATACAAGTCTGGTAATTTGTAGCCCTTAAAAGGGACAAAGTAGCAGATGCATAAATCCTTTTACCCAGCCTTTCTATGGTCTTGCTGTATTTGTCAGTTGGAAGTATGGTGGCAGTGGGTTAGAGCTTGAAACCTAGTCTGTAAAGAAGGAGATAGTGGGAGGGTCTGCAGGTGGGCACTTCTAGGAGGTATCTGGCAGGGTCAAGGAACTTTGTACAGTCTGTCAGATCTGCGGGGCAGGAGGCTGAGAGTCTGGATTTAAGGATGCTGAGGAGAAGGCATCCAGGAAGGTCAAATCCTCAACTGGGGGTTCAGGACGACCGATTCTTTTCTCTGGGGAACCATACCCCAAAAGAGAAGAGATCTGGGAGGTGCAACAAAGGATTCTTCAGAGGAAGAATCAGGTCTTTCTTCTCCCCTTGGTGGTAGGATCTAAGAGCTGAGGCTAAGGGCTCAAAAGTAGAGGAAGAATACTAGCAGTCCCTGTAGAAGCAGGATGTAAGGCCATAAAGGCATTAACCGGGTTTTGACTGAAGGTCTGCGAGTCAGGCATGCTTTCAGGAGAAGAGAGGTGCTTCCTTTTTTCTTTTAAGGGGGCCTAAGCTGGTGTTGCAGGGGTGAAGACCTGGAATCTTGAGACTGTAAGGACTGGAGGCATCCGATGGGCCTGCAATCACTGGTTCCCCCCTGGTGGAAACTGATGTCAGAACAGCCTCTGGATGTGCCTCCCCGCAACATTTTGTGGCTTCCATAGAGGCCTCCCGCTATAGCCAGGCGGCGGAAATCAGATTCCTATACTCAGGTCGACATCTGAGGGGATCGATGCTGGGCGACAGCGGTAATAGCCGTGAAGTCTTGGCCTTCTTTGGCAGTTGAATAGGTAATGCCAGATGAAGCTTCCATCCCCTAATGTAATCGGTTTTAACCTTTGGGTTTTCTAGCAATAGGTTTAGCTGCGATACAAACAACTATGCAAAGTTTTAGGCACAAATGCCTGACAAATTGAACAGGCCTTGCTTAGTCGTAAGCGACTTTCCGTCCCAAACAGATTAATCTAGTACTTTTTTTTGCACCACCGTAGAAATTCACCTGTTAGTCAAACTGCAACCAATTATCCCATTTGTTTTCTATTTGCAGGAGTAGCAGACTTCCAGGTAGGCAAGAGTCCTAAGGGCCCTTTTGCTCCTCTTCATAGTCCCCCATAAGCTTGTCCACTCATGGCAAGAGTCTGGTATTAGGGGAACAGGTCACCTTCAATGCTTCTCTTGTGCAGCCTACCCTCTCCATAGGAGGTCCGCCCCCCCCCCCCACAGATGCTCTTCCAAACTGCCCAATACCTGTACCCCAAGGGTGCCCCATCGGAGCGTGTTTGCACACAGCAGCTTGGGTTTGACAGACTTGAGCACCCGAGCATAGACACCAATTGCTCTCACTAGGTGTTACCCATGTGGTGAGCTAGGAGTGATAGCAATCAACCATGTCTTTAGGGAGGACATGTTTTTGTGAAAAGTCTTAACCTCCCTTTCTACATGCCCAACTAGCTGAACTGCAATGGGCTCTGTGAATTACATCACTGCCTCTGCATGTGACAAAGCTTTGTCCTTCCGTAAGCTGCATCTCCATGTAATCCACATTCTCAAACAAGACTACCACAAATAATGCACAGAAAATCCACTCCCGTAAAGAGGCGAGCAGACCAAGCCTTGTTCCTCTTCTCTCCCATACCAGCAACAGGTGCTCAAGCCATTCATCACACACTTGTCACCTGGAGTGTAGTCGAGGTTTTACTCCTCTACACCAGCAGAGCTGGTGGCAAATAAGAACACAACTGAGAATTACCAGTCAAATGCCAGATGAAGGGTAATGTAAACAATTACAACAAAACTACACTCAGAGACAGCAATTAAAATGTCAATACAGGACTTCCTTTGTCACACGCTTCTATAAACTGGAAAATCATTTTGTTCTCCTACTGAGGCCATTTAACAGTGGGGGGATCAAAACCTGTAACTGCCTTACCTGTGATATGACGGATTCCCTTGTTCCATAATACTTAAAAAACAGATGGTCAGTCTGAATATACAACTGGCAAGTGTTCTTCTCTGCTTGGGCTTCACGACGTTTTCTTAAAATTACCGGACCAGATGTTTCTTCCATTTCTTCTTCTGGCTTCTGCATACCCTAAGACAGAATGAAAATAATTCAATGCTCTGCTGAATTTTCATCTGATTAACTTTTGTGTTTTCTGAACAACTTGTCTTTGGGAAGTATGACACTGTCTCCACCTTTCATCTTATAAATGGTAGTCCACCCCTAGCCCTTCAAGTGATTTCTGTGACAATTAAACCTAGCTACAAGATGAGGACCTCCATACAAGCTCAAAACAAATACTACCCCAAAATTTTTTTTAGTTATGTACTTACCACAACTTGGCATCTGTTTTGTCCTCTTCTCAGTCTGCTTCACTGATTGGTCTCGCATCCAATCCTCGAAACCGGCTCAGCCACCTGCCACAGACTAAATCTTCCAGGCTAGAGCTCCTCCCCTAACCAGAAACCTCCACCCCAGCCTAACCGCCTAAGATCAAATTTATTGCCCCTTATGAACAAAATACAGAAGAAAGGAAAGACCAAGAGCTCAACTCGGACCCAATGTCCATCACAGGCTATTCCAGGTCCTTAGAAGCAAAACAATCACTTGGAGGGGGGTGGCTGGAGGGAAGGTGAAGCAGAATGACAGAAAGACAACACAGATGCCAAGTTACAGTAAATACACCACTAAAAAATATGATGTTGTCCTTCTCATTCTGCTTCACTTTGGGTCAGAGTCCTCAGTTACATGATCTCTTGGATGGCTTCAAGGAAGGATATGCCAGAGCACCGATGAACCAAAGAAAGTCCTGCTCCTAGACACAACATCCAATTTGCAATGGGTCACAAATGTATGAGAATTAGACCAAGTGGCTGCATTACAAATGTCATCAATGGGAATTCTAGAAGAGGCCACAAAAGTGGCAACAGATCTGGTGGAATCAGCCTTTGGAGGACCAGTCAACTTCATACCATTCTTATCATAAATAAAGAAAATGCAGCTTAATCCACCTTGCTATTGTCACTTTAGACACCGATACACCCTTGTGATTAGGGGAAAAGGAAACAAATAACTGCTCTGACTTTCTGAACTGCTTAGTCCTGTGAAGGTAGAAACATAGCTGTCTGTGAACATCTAGCAAATGCAGAATGTATTCCCCTTTGTTGGAATAGTTAGTAAAGAAAACTGGTAGCTGGATGCATTGATTGACATTAGCTGAGGTGACAACCTTAGGCATGAAGGAAGGATTAGTACGTAGAGAAACGCTATCCTTATGAAAGATGATGTAGGGATAACTTAGAAGCCTAAGGTTACAATTCAGAGACCCTTTTAGCTTAAGTAATGACAAGGGGAGTTGATTTCTAAGTCAAAAGCACTGGCTGGTTTAAAGAGGCTTTGAGTTAAAGCCTGCAGAACGAGGGTCAAGTCCCATTGGTGGAGTGGGGTCTTAGAAGAAAAACATCCTTCATGAAGGCTTTATATAACCTAGTAGATGCCACGGTTCCGGAAGGTAATCCTGAATGGAAGTTCGATACAGCTACCAACTTGAAGCATAATGGTCACAAAACTAGAGTCATGGTTATAACAAGGTTTACCACAAGACAGACAATTGTTAACTTTTTCAGTAATTTCTGACATCGGCTGAGGCAAGAAAGGTCCCCAACGGGGTACTTAGCTTTTTTGATGACTTTGGATTCGAAGAATACAGGAGCTGACCGACCGGCACTTGCGAACTGCTTCTGCTTCGGGCACCGCGCAGCAAGAAAGACTGAAGAAAATGGCGTCGGCTGATGCTTATGTACTCCAGCCGCTCTGACGTCAGAGAGAAATGCGACATCAGCCGACGTCGGACCCAGACTTTGGAATCCGGCCGACCGAGGGCTGCCTGAGGCAGGACAACCCATATGTTATGACTGCAGTTGCATTCTTGAAGGACATCTTGGATCGGAGGAGGAGATAAAAAGGTAGGTGGAGCCGGAAGAACCCCCATCTGGATCTGGACCTTGATGACTGATCTAACAATTTTGTTCACATCAAGGTAAAAGGTCCAAAAGGACATGGAGGAAGACACTGATTATGGATAGGAGTGCCTCTGAGGTCTGCAGTATCTTGGACGGTAGGGTTGGAGACACCAACACTATGGATCTCCCAGGAGACCTGGAAGAAGACTGCAGATCCAGGGATCTACAGATGTGAATAGGACTTCTCAGATCCAAAGACTAAGGATCCAAGGGCATGGTTGATGTTGAAAGCTCACTTGGAGCCAAGTCAAAACATAAAGGCCTTGGAGCTGAAGCAGTCAGACCTGAAATTCTCAGAGCCTTGGAAGGCAGTTCTGAAGAAGCTCGTGCCTCCTTAATGCGCCTTTTCTTCACCTTGAAGCCATTATGGGGGGGGGGGGGTTTGAGCCCCTGGAGAAGCAGCAAAAAAAGAGGTGGGCAAAAGGCCCTTCAAGATCAGTTTCTCCCTTCCTGTACCACTCCAGAATTAAACCTCTCGCAGATGCCACAAGGGGTATCCAAGTCAGCAGGTCCTAGAAGACACACACCTATCGTGTGTGCATCCGAGTCCGGAATATTCCTCTTACCCGTGGAGCACCATTTCAACCCCATAGGCTTCTCCATCTCAAAAGTTATCAAAAATTAACAAAAGACAATCACATAAAGGGCTACAACAAGTCTAATATATATGAAACTATGACTGTTAACACTACAAGATATCAATTCTAAGGGTCTATATTACATAGACAAAAAATCAAAATCTCTAACACTCATATGAGTGAAAATGCTGGTAATCAAAATAGTTATTGTGTGGGGCTGCACCCTCCACATCCCCTCCTAAAAATATATTCCAACGCTGAGATCGCACTACAGTGAGAAAATGGTAAATTTTCCGATCTTCACTGTACTGCAATCTCACAATAGCGATTTCAATTGCCTGCATTTCTGCTCATAAGAGCATTCGAGAATTTGATTTTTCATCGATCTAATAGGAAACCAATTCTAAGATACCAGTCTAAAACTGTATTCTAAGAGACAGGAAGAAAGAGGATCCTAACGCACCTTGCAAGCTACAGAGAAAGGGAGGAGCTAACTGTCAGACAAAACTACGATTACTATTCAAACAATTAACTAACTATATAAATTAACAAAGTTAACAAGTTTTTTATAACTTAGCTGGAAGCTGAGCACTGGAATCATGCCTGAGCACTTTGGCAGCAAATGAGCTCTAAGGAGGTTGGGCTGGAAGGGGGGTTTATGGGTAGGGGAGGAGTTAGAAACTTGAAGATTTAGTCTGTTGCAGGTGGCTGAGCCGGTTCAGATCAGACACCCATCAGTGAAGCAGAATGAGAAGGACAGCATCAGATCACAGGCAATCAGGCCCAATAACCACCAGCCCTGATATATTTAATGCCAAATGAATGTAGCCCTTCCAATAGGTAAGAAAAAAGATGCCCACTTATTTGTTTTTAATTTCATCTATTTCTTGATCAGGCAAGCATGCTGGACAAATTGTCCCTTGTTAGCAGCTACCCTGGAGCTCTGTATGGTCATTACAGTGGAGTGCGCCTCCGGGTATTTCTGCAGTTACCTCCTACTGTGCCTCTAGGTGTCAAATATTGCTTGTTCATATGTGCATTAATTCCAAAAAGATGCTACATACAAGGCATCAGAATATTTTATCTTGAAGTATACATGATGGCAAACACAATTATATTGATGTTTGACCTCTGTCAATGAGTATGCGTTAGAACTATAAGGTGATAACTTCATTTTTTTTAAGGCTCAAGCCACACCTACTGGGAGTTAAAGGTATACACTCGAAAGAGCTGTACTGGAGGGGAATGAGTTAAGTGACTACTAGCTCAGAGTCAAAGTAGGCAAATGAAGGTTAAAGGAACCACATCCTGAAACCTGAGCGCAGGAAACCGCTAACTAACAGCTCAGAGCTTTAGTCATCTGCCCTATCAGGCAGGATATAAAGATAAAACCTAGGCCTAGAATCAACCCAGATCTACTCAAGGATGCCTAAAGCAAAGTTATGAACTTGTCACACCAACAGATCTGAATGACTATGTCGATCATCTTGAACCAGTAGGGCTAAGGCTGGCAAGACTTCAATTACCTTGACATCTGAAACTTTCCCAAGCTCAAGCTCCTCCACTTACAACACACTACATTCTTACTTCTTCTTCAGATCCCAGGTGTGCCACTTCAAAGAAAAGCACTTAAAATTGCTAAACATATTTAATTACGTAAAAAAACCTAAATACAGAACTACACCCTGCATCATCCCAAAACTGACTACCCTCTTTGGTATGTACTTGTCTAAGCATATGACTTTTCTTAAGACACTACAGTGTTCTTACTAAGATAACTAAAAGGAGGTCTACCTTAAACTACACTGACCACCTTAAAGCAGTTTCCCTTTTTGGTCTTGTACAGACTCTTGACCTGTCTCTAGCCTACCCAGCCTTGTGCGACCTTCTACACATCCACAAAACCACCATCACCCTAAACACTCACTCTAGTTATCTAATCTTCCACCATAACATAAACAGGACTTGCTTGGGAGACTAACATCTCTCCTAGAGAATTCCTCTTCGACAGAATAGACTCCCTCTGGATGTAAAGAAAAGTATCTTTCTAACCATAACCTAGATGAATAGATGGGAAATTGTAAATACAACCTTGGTCTGGTCTTCCAAACCCTTAATGAAAGAGGTTGGTACTGGGTAAAAATTCATGTTGATGGGTACTGATGATTTGTGATCTCTTAGCCAGGCTACAAATGATCCATTGGATCGATAGACTGGTAATAACTTAAGAACCTGTGAACTACAGCTATCTGAAGCAGAGGAAGGTGGCCATGTTAAATACTACTACCATCACTAATAACAATGTCCATTAGTTAAACAGATAGGTCCATTAGACACACTGTCCCTTTTCAAGGGCAACAAATGAGCAATGTCTGGTTAATGGACTTCCACAAGGTAACACAGTAAGTAAATGAAGGCTGACCTACTATCAATGAAAAGCGCACATCTTAAACCTCTGTGTCAACTGCCAGGATGGGGAACCGGTTAAGTTTGGTGCAATCATTCAGACGTATCACAGAGATGTGCATTAATTTTCCAAAACCAAATTTAATTTGACACAAACCCAAGTTCACCTTCATGGATAGTCAACACAGAAACCTATTAGTTGACTGATGGCTAAGAGTCATAGACCACATTTATAGGTTCATAGGTTGGTACTAGGCTATCAGCCCTAGGGCCTATACAAGCCTAGCCATAACAATTCCCTGGACCCCTGTCTAGCAGGGCGACTGACGTGATCCCCGGGGTGAACTTCCTTTCTCCCATCCAATCAAGGTTCCTTTTGAAGAGGGCCAAAGAGGCACTCTGCTTGACATGTATGGGCAGTCTATTCCAGAGTCTGGGGAGTCTGTGTCAGGAACCTATCCCTCCAGCATGTTTTGTTTATTGTGATGACAAGATTTAGATCCCTGGAGCATGTGGCTCTGAGGGATTGGGATTTCTTTAATTGTAGCATGTCCAACAGCTCTGGGTTTGCCATGGCCATATGTTAAGCAGAGATCGCCTCGGAGTAGACAATATGCGACAAAGTATAGCTGGAGTTTTTTAAGGTGGTCAGCATAGGGCATCTGATTTAGGCCTGTGATTCTTTTACTGAGGTATTTCTGCAGCCTTTCCAGTTGTTGCAGATTAGCTTACACAATCTGGCAAAACTATGCACAGAAGCTTGTGCTGCAAATGCACAAATATCATCTAGTTATACACTTCTAAAGATAACCTGACAAGCATGTTACTGCACTGGCTGAAAGTTAACACAGTAGGCAATGTTTCATTGTATTTTTAATAACGCATGTTCATAGATGAGCACCAGGTAATCAGTATGCTGACCATTACAAGCCTAGCCAACAACCCCATTCAAAGTTCCCTCTAGCCCTTAAGAAGGGCATGACAACAAAATCAGAGGGAGATTTTGAGGCTGCTCAATCAGTTACCTAGGTTTAACTGGAAGGGGTCAAGGAGCTACTCTGCTTGACATGTAGTGAAAGTTTGTTCCAGAGGTGGTGATACATTTGGATATGAATCTATCCCTTCAACATATTTACCCGTTGATGAAGATTTAGTTCCTTTCACAGGGTATGTGAGGTACCATTTGGTCTGCGAAAAAACAGAACGTGAAAAAAGGATTTAATCTTTCAAAGTTCTAAAGGTTAGACACAATTCTCCAAGGAAGAGTCTATAAGAGACCGAGTACAGAGAGGAAGTTGCTAACTGTCCTGATGATCAAGATTTGAGGCAGCCACTTTTTTTAGTTACAAATCTCTGAGGTTTCTCAAGTTGAGTGATATCTTTAGACAAATATGTGCCAAAATGGGTCTGAAGAGATAAAGAGGAATTGAGACTTCCTTGCATCTAGAGAAGATGCCTTTGGAAATTAGATGAGCCAGACAGAAGGCTTTCTAAACTATTATGGAGACAAAATGGTCAAATGATAAAGAATAAATTGAGAGTGCCTAGATCCCTTAAAAAAGTGTCTGACTGATGTCTGACGTGGTGAGTGAAAATGTTCTTTTTACCAAAATTAAGTAAACTATATTTTTGCACACTGAATTTGAACCCTTGCCTTGCACCAATTGTTAACATGGCCTAACCCATGTTGGGGTAATTGTTAATTAAAAGATTGAATAATAACTAATTTACATTATTCTGCAAACTTAGAAAACCCAAAGCCAAGAGTATTTTGCTGAAGGTCAGAAACAGATGCCATATAGAAAAGGGACTAACACTGAGTCCTGTGGTACACAACAGGTAGCTTTTTTTTTTTTTTTTGCTTTCAGAAGGGACACCTGCAACTAACTATAGGGTTATGTCAAATAGCTAGCTACTACACAACATATGTATGTTGAAATTTACAAGTCTGTCAAGAATGCCTGCACTGGAAGAATGTCAAAGGCCCTGACCAGGTCCAAATATGCTGCATAAAGAAAAGTTGTGTAAAATCTTACCATAACCATAGATGCCCTTCTCTTCCATGTTGCAGTATTCCACATATGGGTTTACTCCTCTTGCTTCACATACGTCCTGCCAGTATGCAAACATTTTCAGTCCCTACATGTGCGTGGGATGTCTGACGTGGCTCAAGGAACGTGGGCTATAAAAGTGACGTCTGCACATACCAGTCCTGAATACTGAAAGCCCCAGTCAGAGCCAGTCCTAGAAGGGCAATGCCCATCCTATGCCACCCAGAAAGGGAAATGCAACCTAACAGGAGAGGAAGGAGGGTGGAAAGGAAAACTGCAACATGGAAGAGAAGGACATCTATGGTCATGGTAAGATTTTACACAACTTTTCTATGTCCTTCTATTCCCATGTTGCAGTAGTCTACATATGGGTGAGTGCCAAATCTCACTGTGAATGGGGAGGTGGGTCTAGAGGCTGTCTCCAGGAATCTATGAAGAATAGCCCTGGAAAACTCTGCCCTAGCTCTAGAAATGTGATTTAGTTTGCAATGCTTAGTAAAGGTGCGTACTGATGACCAAGTAGCTGCTTCGAGAATGCTAGAGGTATCTAGACCCTTGAAAAAGGCTCCAGAGGAGACCATAGCCCTGGTGGAATGCGCTTTAACAGTACCTTGCAGGGATTTTCCATGGTATTGGTAGCAGAAGGTGATGGCCTTGGAAATCCAGACAGAGATGGTCTGTTTGGTCACTGCCTTCCCCAGGGCCCTGGGTGAAAGGAGATGAAAAGTTGGTCAGCCTGTCTGATGGACTTGGTTTTATGCAGGTAATACCAGAGTTGTCTGTGAACATCCAGGAAGTGAAGTACTCTCTCACTGTTCCCCCTGTGGATTACAGAAGAAGGTAGGTAGGTGTATGGCCTGACTGGACAGGTCATTCACCACCTTGGGCATGAAGGAAGGGTTAGTTCTAAGAGTAACCCTGTCATTGTGGAAAACTAGGAAAGGAGGAATGGCCACAAGGGCTTGTAGCTCTGATACGCTTCTGGCTGAGATCAATGTTACTACTAGCTTTCCCAAATACAATGCTTTAGAGGGAGGCTTTGTCTGCTGGCTCAAATGGTGGGAGCGTAAGCTTTTCCAACTCAAAGTTAAGATCCCACAGTGGAGGAGAAGGTTTCCTACGGGGTTTGAGGTGAAGTACCCCTTTGAGGAAAACACAAAAAAAGAAGCAGCTTGTCCAGTGAAGCAATAAAGCCAGGAACAGCACGGAAACTTTTAACACGGTTTAATGAAGTAAAAACCAACTACATCAGACATTAACGCTCAACAGTACGTTTTCATTTTACAAAGCACTTCTTCAGATGTGGGCTGTATTATACCATAGGCTTTTCATGCTTGTTTGTAAGGCTGAATTAAATAATTAATCAAAATCTAATCCATTGAGGAAAAGCTTAGCTGGAAGTCTGGATGCCGGGGGGGGGGGGGGTCAAGAGGAAGGCATGCTGAAACTGCAGACAAGTGAGCTTTAATGGAAGAATAAGCCAAGCCTGTCTGCAGTAGCTCACACAAGAAAGACAGGACTAGCAGAGTCTCACTTGCAAGTGGGTCCAACTCTTTTTTGATACCATATAGAAAATCTTTTCCACTTAGAAAGGTAGGATTTTCTTGTATTTGGTTTCTTGGCCTCCTGCAGGACACCGAGCATGCCCTCGTTGTAAAGCTGTCTGAAGGGGATCAGAATCCTATCAACCACAGGGTGAGGTACAGTAACTGCCACTGTGGGTGAATCTAGGATCCCTTGTGCTGTGTGAGAAAGGCCCACTCTAGGGGGTAACTTGTGAGGATTGCCCTTGGACAATTGTAGAAGTAGGGGGAACCAGTGCTGTCTTGGCCAGTAAGGAGTCACCAACAAGATTTTTGGTCTGCCCTGCTGGATTTTCATCAGGACCTTCTGAATGAGTGGGAAGTGGGGGAATGCATATAGATATTTCCCTTTTCAGGAGACTGAAAAGACATCTGTTGCCAGTGTCTGTGGGACAGGTATCCTGGTGCAAAAGACAGGAAGTTGCCTGTTGATGGAGGAGGCAAACAGGTCTATTTGAGGTGTACCCCACCAGTGGACCAGATCCAGGAAGACATCCCTGTGAAGCATCCAGTCATGGTTGTTTGTGATGGTTCTGCTCAGACAATCTGCCTGGGAGTTGTGGAGAGAGGGGTTTGTAGACCGGGGTCACTCCCTGTGAGGTGGCTAGTTCCCATACTAGAAGGGCCAGTCTACAAAGTATGACGTGGTCCCTTCCCTGTTTGTTGAGATACCACAGGACAGTGGTGTTGTCTGTGAAAATCTTCAATGGACCTTGCTGGAGGTAATGCAGGAAGGCTCAAAGGGCCAGAAGAATTGCCCTCATCTCTCTAACATTGATGCGTTCCAGTTAGTGAGGCTTTGGCCACAGGCCCTGCACCCTTCGATGGCTCAGAGTTGCTCCTCAGCCCATGTCTGAGGCATCTGTGTGCATGACCTGTGTGGGTAGAGGTGGTTGGAGGGGGTAGACCTGGATTGTGGGTCACTTGTGCCAGCCACCACTGGATTTTCTTTTTGAGGCATGGGAGGAGGGGAGCCCTGTACTCGAGAGGATGGGAGTGTTGGGTCCAGACTGACCAAAGATACCACTGTATCCTTCTCATATGCATTCTCACTAAAGGTAATAATGATAACACGGGGATAGTGGTTGCCATATGGGCCAGGAGTCTGAGGTACTGCCTTGTTATCAGTTCTGTAGATTGAAGGACCAGAAGCAGATTTTCTGTCAGGGTTTGCATCCTTTGGGGTGGGGGGCTAGGCTTTCATGTGGTCTGTGCGAATTCTGCACCCCAGGAACACAATGTCTTGTGTAGGTTCCAGGTGGGATTTTGGGAAATGTATCTGAAATCCCAGGGACTGTAGGAGGGACATTACCAGTTGAATGTGTAGCAGGAGGGTCTCCGTGTTGCCTGCCTGGATTAGCAGGTTGTCCAGGTACGGGAATGGTACGGGAATACTTGGATTTCCTTTGTCATGCAGTAAGCAATCACTGGAGCCAAGCATTTGGTGAAAACCCTGGGAGCAGTGGAAAGCCCAAAGGGCAAGGCAGAGAACTGAAAGTGAGAAGTGCCCACCAAGAACCTCGGGTATTTCCTGAATGTGGGCTTTACGGGGATGTGTAGATAAGCATCCTTTACATCTAGGGTGGGCATGAACCCTTGATGGAATAGGAGGAGAAAGAGGGAAGGTAAGATCAACATCCTGAAGGCAGGGACCTTTAGGAAAACGTTGAGAAGGGAAATGTCTAGAATTGGTCTCCATGGTCTGTCTTTTCTGGGAACCAGGAAAATCCTTGAGTAGAAACTTCTTCCTTTTGCATCTGGGGGCACAAATTCAATGGTGCCCTGGGCCAGTAGGGCTTGCAACACACTCTACAGGACATGCAGCTGTTGTGCTGGGGGCTTTGGAGTGCCCTTTCGCTCTTGGGGGGGGGGGGGGAGCCAGGTCAGGAAGTAACCATTTTGAAGGATGGACAGGACCCATTTGTCTGATGTGATGCGATACAACACAGGTAGGCAGTGAGAGACGAAGTGACAGCGGTAGAAAGGGAGGGAGTGGAGGGGGCAAGGTAGGCAGGTTGGCAGATACTACCTGTCCTATATTGAAAGAGCAGTCTTCTGGCTAGAGGAAGATGAAGCTCTAGCTGGAGGGGGGGGGGGCTTCCTGGTGGGTCTTCTAGTTCAGGAAGGAGCTGCAGGGCAAGAGTGCTTCCTTATGAACTGAGTTTTTACCGGGTAATTTCTTTAATATTTTGGTATGGGAGAAACAAGCAGGCGTTTCAAATCCTGCATTTCTTTTCCTTTTTGCTGTAGTGACATACAGAGGTCAGCCACCTTTGCACCAAACAAGGCTGAATTGTCCAGGAGTACACCAATAAGCTTTGCCCTAAAGTCCTCAGGAAGGGGCTGTAGGCGGAGCCAGGAATACTTTCTTAAGGCAGAAGCTGATGCTGCTGACCTAGCTGAGGCTTCAGCAGCATCATAACTGCACTTTATGGAGTGCCTGGTAACCTCTGAGGTGACCGCCATAAGAGAAGACAGTGAAGCTTTGGTAGCACAGTCTGGTGTATCAGCCAATTCCTAGGAGGCTTTTTCCAGGAGAGAGAGGGCGTATTTTGCCATACAAGTCTGGTAATTTGTAGCCCTAAAGGACAAAGTAGCAGATGCATAAATCCTTTTACCCAGCCTTTCTATGGTCTTGCTGTATTTGTCAATTGGAAGTATGGTGGCAGTGGGTTAGAGCTTAGAAACCTAGTCTGTAAAGAAGGAGATAGTGGGAGGGTCTGCAGGTGGGCACTTTAGGAGGTATCTGGCAGGGTCAGGAACTTTGTACAGTCTGTCAGATCTGCGTGGGGCAGGAGGCTGAGAGTCTGGATTTAAGGATGCTGAGGAGAAGGCATCCAGGAAGGTCAAATCCTCAACTGGGGGGGGTTCAGGATCGACCGATTCTTTCTCTGGGGAACCATACCCCAAAAGAGAAGAGATCTGGGAGGTGCAACAAAGAGATTCTTCAGAGGAAGAATCAGGTCTTTCTTCTCCCTTGTGGTAGGATCTAAAGGTTGAGGCCAAGGGCTCAAAAGTAGAGGAAGAATGCTAGCAGTCCCTGCAGAAGCAGGATGTAAGGCCATAAAGGCATTAACCGGGTTTTGACTGAAGGTCTGCGAGTCAGGCATGCTTTCAGGAGAAGAGAGGTGCTTCCTTTTTTCTTTTAAGGGGCCTAAGCTGGTGTCTGCAGGGGTGAAGACCTGGAATCTTGAGACTGTAAAGGACTGGAGGCATCCGATGGGCCTACTGCAATCACTGGTTCCCCCCTGGTGGAAACTGATGTCAGAACAGCCTCTACGGATGTGCCCTCCCCGCAGCATTTTGTGGCTTCCATAGAGGTACCCGCTATAGCCAAGGCGGCGGAAATCAGATTCCTATACCAGGCCGACATCTGAGGATCGGATGCTGGACGCACAGCGGTAATAGGCCGTGAAGTCTTGGCCTTCTTTGGCAGTTGAATAGGTACGCCAGATGAAGCTTCCATCCCTAATGTAATCGGTTTTAACCTTTGATTTTCTAGCAATAGGTTTAGCGCATACAAACAACTATGCAAAGTTTTAGGCACAAATGCCTGACAAATTGAACAGGCCTTTTAGTCGTGCGACTGTCCCAAACAGAAGAGACACTGATCGTGGGAGTCCTTGTGAGGAATTTGCCAGTTGCACGTACACTTGCCCTTTCTAGATGACATGAACAGGCAATATAATAAAGAAAAAAAAATGACTGAAAGGTTCCCCAATATGGTACTTACCTGATTTCTCAACTCAGATGGCAGCAAGAGCAGAAACACCTGGCGTCCTACTGGCAGCTGAGAAGTTCTGAGGGCTAGTGTGTACAGACATCACTTTTATGACCCACGTTCCTTGAGCCATGTCAGACGTCCCGCACACCATGTAGGGACTATAAACATTTGCATACTTGACGGACATACGTGAAGCAAGAGGAGTAAGCCCATATGTGGAATACCGCAACATGGGAATAGAAGGACATCTGCTATACACCGCTTTGGTTACTTTTTCAAATAAATTAATGTGGTTACAGAGGTGGCAACTTCCTAGGACAAATCCAAACTGCAAGGATGCAGGGTTAAAGCAATTTCAATGTCCAGATTAATGAGGCCTGAGAATATGTTCACAGTTTTACATACAAGGCTAGCAAGAGTAATAGTTCTTATAGTTGCTGGGGGTCTGTGGTTGGACCACCATTGTATAATGGCATTACAATGTTTGCTTTTCCAGACTTTGTAAATGCAAACAGTTGAGAGGCTTAGATTACAGAGATTGCAGGGGTTCAGACAGATCATTTTTGGCAATGACAATTAGGCAACTTGGTATATTACCAGGAACCATGCATGAGGTGCTCCTGGCTTTTGACAGGGCTGAGAAAACTTGTTCCACAGCAATTAAAGGGTGTGGCTGTGACCATGGAACAGATACATTTTGTGGTTGGACTGAAATCCAAACAATTTGTCAGCTAGGATAATAGTTACTTCCTTTGGGTCATTGTGTGCAATATTGCTGTGGACTATCCAGATGTTGTTGGGTGCTGGCTCTTAACTTACAAAATTAAATAAAGATTTGTAGTTAATTTTATTAGTGGCTATTTTATGTTCATACTCAACTTTGAGTTTCCTAATGCCTCCCTTAAGCTCTTTCCTAGTTTACTTAAATGTGCTCTTAAGATAAATAGAAAAAATGAGACTTCTTTTCAGCATGAAGCAATTGTCTCTTGTTCTATAATTTATTTATATAAATACTGAGCCACAGGGGTCTGTTTTTAAATTCCTCATATTTGCTGCAGACAGATACTGCCTTATGAATCCAACTATTTAAGTGGGTTTAAGTGGGAGTAGAAGTCAGATGCATAGGCAGCAGCTTTAGCAATGGGATCTATTAATGGAGGATCATAACAGAAATTTAGGCCATCAAGTAACTAAATATTTGTTTTTTTATAAGTTCCTAAACACAGAGATATGTTCAAGGAAAGCACCACCAGTTTTAAAAAAAAGAGGTCACCAATTTAAAAGTATGAGAGAAGTACCATCAGTTTTAAAGAAAGACGTCACCAATTTAAAGGTATGATTTAACAAAGCAGGATGATGCACAATGAGATGAGCAAGAAAGAACAGTAGTCTAAAATCTTACCATAACCATGCAATGCCCTTCTCTTCCATGTCACAGTATTCATAACATGAGGGATTCTCTGCCTAGGTGACCCAAATGTACGGCCAGTACACAAAAAACTTTTACTACTGCAAGGTACGCGGGACGTCATATGAAGGCTGCAAGAAGGCTAAGCCATAAAACTGAGAGCTGCATGTACCATCCTCAGAACTGAGTGCCCCAGTCAGAACATCAGTCAGAGGATATAAAAAAAAAAAAAAAAAAAAAAGAGGCAAACCATCCACAGAAATACAATGGACAAGGGGGAGGAGGAGGGATAGAATATTGCAACATGGATGAGAAGGACATCTATGGTTATGGTAAGATTTTACACAACTATTCTATGTCCTTCTACTCCCATGTTGCAGTGTTCATAACATGAGGGAGAGTACCAAAGATCATGAAAGGGAAAGGGAGGAACGAAGAGAGGAACTCTCCACAAAACCGTGCAGGACTGCTCTGCAAACCCTGCTCTGGATCTGGAGATGCAATCCAGCTTGTAATGTTTGGTAAAGGTGTGGAAAGAAGACCATGTAGCTGCCTCCAGGATGGAAGCAGTGTCCAAATCCTTGAAAAAGACCCCAGATGAAGCAATAGCCCAAGTGGAGTGAGCCTTCACCAAGGAAGAAAGGTAATTTACCATGGAAAACATAGCAAAGAAATGGGCTTAGAAATCCATGAAAAGATGGTTTGTTTTGATACAGGTTTTCTCAGCATCCTGGGGTGAAAAGAAACAAAACGTTGCTCTGATTTCATAAAAGACTAGTTTTCTCCAGGTAAAATCTGAGTTGTCTCTGCACATCCAAAGGATGCAACACCTTTCACTGAAATTTTGAGGTGAGGGAAAGAACGTAGGTAAATTAATAGATTGGTTAAGGGACAAATCATTGACCACCATGGGTGTGAAATAGGAGTTAGTACTCAGACAGACCCTATCATTGTGGTGAGTCTGCTGGTTGTGCATTCCTCCTGTGCATTAATGTACTGCAGTCCAGTGGTCTGGGATTGGCTGTCTCAGTAATGTATGCAGGAACCACCTAGACCTCTTGGACTTGGAATGCCAGGAATACCTCCTGCTGATATAAATCAATATTATCTAAAAGAAATAGGATATGGACCCCCATGAGGGTCCATCAGATGTTATGATGGGGCACACTGTACCACTTCCAGCTTCAAATGGTATACAGCAAGGTTGCCCCCTCCTTCTCTGGGGAAAAAAAGAAAAAGGACCATTATACCAAATAATGCCAAACTTCACTAATTCATTCAGCTGTAGTGTCCCCCATGGGCATTGAGCAACATGCAATGCATACAAATCTACAGTTAACTGCATTCTGTCTTAATGCGATCAGGGTCTTCCTGGACAGAACAACAATTCTGCATACTATCAACACTGGCAAACCAGACGCAAAAGTAAGCCTGTTAAGATTTAATTTATCCTTCAACTCAATGGGCACACATCAGGACTGTTCTGCCAACAGAATACTCCACCATACTTTCATGATGGTCAAACAAATGGTAAACAGGGTTGGCATATTTAGAACAACAGATTTGCTCTTCAACAAAGTACTACAACCAGTGACAAAACACTGGCAATAAACAATGGAACACAGAAGAGGAACTGTGAAAACAGGGACAGTTGCATACCATCACAGGGCACAGGGCACAGCTCACACAAATTTACTGTTAACAGTTCACTGTCACTACATGCACAGTGCCTGGCTAGATAAAACACCAAGAGTGTCTGTCTGTGTGCCTGTGTGCGTGTGCGTGCGTGCCTGTGTGTGTGTGTCTGTCTCTCTAATAAGCATTCCCTGAACAATGCTGTAGCAAAATCACCTCTAGCCTTGGACACAACACCCAATTTACATTCTTTGTAAATACATGAACTGTCAGTTATGGTATTGCTTAAAACCACTGTAAGAAATCTACCTTAAAGCAGGGGAATGATAACCGCTATTTTTAGAATGGCATGAAATGGGTCTATGACATGGTTTACCACAGAATGTAGCAAAATTCTTTGCAGCCAGCAATACATCCGTAAAAAGAAGTTATGTTTTTACCATAATGTTCCATGCGAGTTGTTCATCTCGCCTTTGTTCTTTACATGTGGGTTCGGAGCCAATCCATCTGCTCAGAGTCGGCCGCTTTCCAAGCTCAAGATCTTTGAGTAACTCGAGGCACAGTCCCTATCCCATGATGCTCTCCTACCAACCCCAGATCTAGTTTGCTGAACCAACAAAAAAAAACACACTAAGCAACCAAATTACAAAAATGCACATAGTACATAACTATTTACAATAGCTAAACAATAATCTGGCTGGAAAGGAGGACACTAGCAAGACCAACCAGACCACCAGTCATATCCGTTCTTCCATAACCTGGAGGGGGAAGGTGGGAGGAAGTGTAACAAAGGCGAGATGAACAACTCACATGGAACGTTATGGTAAGAACATAACTTCTTTATGTGAAGTTGTTCAATTTTGCCATTTTTTCTTTACATGTGGGTAACGTCCCAAGCACCCTAATCCTGGGCGGCTCACGGGAGTACATTCCTGAGACGGTGGAACCAAAGGAAGCCCTGTCCACTTTGTAATGAGTAATAAACGTATGAGGTTTGGACCAAGTAGCAGCTGCACAAATGCTGTCCAAAGGTAGACTGGTTGCGTGGGCTAAAGATGTAGAAACAGCCCTGGTAGAATGAGTTTCCACCTCACATTCTAAAGGTTGTTTAGCTGAACAATATACAAATTTTATACAATCAGAAATCCATTTGGACAATGTAACTTTGGATACCGAAAAACCTTTCTTACTGTCTGCATAGGAAACAATACTTGATCAGATTTCCTAAATTCTTTTGTTCTGTCCAAATAAAACCTCAATTGTCTGTGAACATCAAGCTTATGTAACATGTACTCCATTCTATTAGCATGTCGTCTGAAAAAAGTAGGAAGGTCAATAGACTGGTTCATATTTGCCTCGGAGCAGACCTTAGGAAGAAAGGTTGGATTAGTTCTTAAAGACACTGTCGGGGTGAAAGACTAGACATGGAGGCCTGATAGAAAGTGCTTGTAGTTCAGAAACTCTACGTGCCGAAGTAATAGCCACCAGGAAAATTGTCTTCCAAGAAAGGAACTTCAAAGGACCAGATGATGCAGGCTCAAATGGTGGAAGAATGAGTTGAGATAGTACCAAATTCAGATTCCAGGATGTAACAGGATGTCTGATAGGTGGCCTAAGGTGACGAGTTCCTTTCAAAAAGGCTTTACATAATCTGTGGGACAATGTTAGAACCACGGCATCCCACATGGAAGTTAGATATGGTAGCCAATTGAACTCTTATCGTAGAAGTTGCCGCACCATCGTGAAAGAGCGAAGTCAAGAATTCCAGAATACTATGAATAGGGGCGATATAGGGATCAATACCATGCTGAGAAGCCCAATGAGTAAATCAGTTCCATTTTCTGTTATAAAGTTTCCTGGTGGAGACTTTGTGAGAGGAAACTAAAATATGTTGAACCGCTGAAGACAAATCATGTGGCCTGGCTAGGTTGGGAAGTGGAGCAGCCAAGCTGTCAGTTTGAAGGAGACAAGAGAGGTATGAAGAACTCCCGATGATGAATGAGTCAGAAGGTCTGGCACTGGGTCCAGAACCCAAGGTTCTTCCACTTGGTATTGCTGTAGGAAGAGGAACCATATCTGCCGAGGCCAAAACAGGGTATTAGAATAACAGTCCTTCCCCAGGCTTTTGGCTTTCTGTAAGAATCCGGGGATTGGAGGGAAGGCATAAAGGAGACCCGAGGGCCAATCGTGTATAAGTGAGTCCCTTGGCTGTCCCCCGGTGGAGGGTACAGGACAAAGTAGCTTCTGCATTTGGCATTCATCGGGGATGCAAAAAGGTCGCAGCAAGGCTGACCCCATCTGCGGAACATCCTTTCCACCACTCGTTCTTTGAGGGACCACTTGTGAGGCAACAGAATGGCTCTGCTCAGTTTGTCCGCTGAGTCC
Organism: Protopterus annectens; assembly: GCF_019279795.1. Taxonomy (NCBI): domain Eukaryota; kingdom Metazoa; phylum Chordata; order Ceratodontiformes; family Protopteridae; genus Protopterus; species Protopterus annectens. The sequence goes on along the minus strand of NC_056740.1, from coordinate 436,491,643 downwards.
GTAGCAAACAAGTATTTAAGTGATAAATTCCTGCCCAGTAATCTAAGGTCTTTCAACATCTCTGCCAGGTCAGCTTTCTTGGCAGGGATGAAAGACAGACCCTTATTCAGAAGATTAAGCTGTTCATCACTCAAAGTAAAGGACAAAATATTTATCACCAAACCTGTAATTATGTCCTTCTCCTTTTGGGCTGTTGCACAGTTCCCTCTGAATAGTGATTCTTTTGCGCCCTTCTGACTGCGAAGTGCTCCTTGGACGCGCTTTGTATGGTAATGGGGCTTTCAATGTGAAGTCTCCTTTCTTCATTTTGTCTAAAAAAAAAAAAAGGTACAGTTTTGTACCTACCATAAATGTAGATGTTAGAGTGCTAATACAGCTGCAGTCATAACAGATGGGTTTTCTTGCTGTCAGGCAGGTCCTCGGTCGGCCGAATTCCAAAGTCTAGGTCCGGCGTCGGATGTCGTCACTTCTTCCCTGATGTCAGTGCGACGGGTATAAAAGAACCAGCCGACGCCATTTTCTTCAGTTTTTCTTGCCCCAGATGTCAGGTGCCCCAGAAGGAAGGCAAAACATAAATGTATGTAATAATGCAATGCAATATAATCAAAAAAACAGTAGTTTCAAGCAAATAGACCATAAAAGAATACCCCCATGAGGTTGTATGAGGAGGTGTTGGCCATTAGGCCTGTCCCAAGAGGGGAAGGAGGGAGGGAAACCTAGACTGCAGCTGTATTAGCACTCGAACATCTACATTTATGGTGGGTACAAAACTGTACTATGTTCATCGTGCATACAGCTGCAGTCATAACAGATGGGTAGAATCCCAAAGCTAATAAAGGGTGGTAGGCACTAAGTGGAACTAGGAGGAGCCAGGATGCCCTGCAAGACTGCAGTGGCAAAGCCCGCTCTAGATTTGGAGTATAATGGTAGGTGATAGTGCTTGGAGAAAGTATGTACAGAGCTCCAAGTGGCTGCTTCCAAAATATCTTTGGTAGGAAACCCCTGAGGAAAGCTGCAGAGGTAGCTGTGGCCCTTGTGGAGTGAGATCTGATGCCTGTAGGTACAGTTTTACCATGGAAAGAGTAACAAAAGCGTATGCAGTGGGCTATCCATTTTGAGATTGTCTGTTTGGAAATAGACTTCCCTGGAGCACCTGTAGCATAGGATACAAAGAGTTGCTCTGATTTTCTGAAAGGCTTTGTTCTGTCCAAATAATAACGGAACTGTCTGTGAATGTCCAAGGAGTGTAGTAGCCTCTCCCCTTTTTGTGGATTAGGGTAAAAGGTAGGTAAGTGGATAGCCTGATTTAAGGCTACCCTGGATACTACCTTTGGCATAAAGGAAGGATTGGTTCGTAAGGAAACTCTGTCCTGATGGAAAATGATGAAAGGCTGCACAGCCATGAGGGCTTGTAGTTCCGAAACCCTGCGTGCTGAGGTGATAGCCAGAAGGAAGGCTGTTTTCCATGACAAATATTGCAGTTCTGTTGAAGCAGGTGGCTCAAAAGGAGGCAGGGTCAGTTTTTCTAGAATGAAATTGAGGTCCCAAGCAGGTACTGGCTGTTTCATTGGGGGTTTTATATTCTTAGCCCCTCTGAGGAACTGTCTTAAGAGAGGGTGAGAGAATAAAGGAGGATCAGTGTTGTACTCTGCAGAAATGGCTGAGGCATGGATTTTGATGGGGGAGAATGAAAGTCCACTGCTTAGCAACTCAGCTAGGTACTGTAATATTTGAGGTAAATTCAGTATTCCAGGATTCTGACCCTTTTTCTGATTCCAGGCACAAAACCGTTTCCATTTTGCGGAGTAGGCTTTTCTAGTAGAAGGCCTTCTGGCCTCCAAAATGACATCCTGCACCTCCTTGGAGAGTAGGGTCTGTTGTGAATTTAAGGAATCCTCCATGCGGCTAGATTGAGTGTTTTCAGCTGACTGTGAAGAGTTTTGAATTTGTGCTGAGTCAGTAGGAGAGGCATTAGAGGCAGGATCCATGGTGGGGAATGCGTCAGGCTCCTCAGGAGTGGGTACCAGTATTGTCTTGGCCAGTCTGGAGCAATGAGAATCATCTTTGGTCTGTCTGCTCTGGCTTTTAATAGAACTTTGGGCAGCAGAGGAAGAGGTGGAAAGGCATAAACTGTCATTGTTGTCCAACTGAAAGAGAGTGCGTCCACTTTCCAGACCTGTGGATGAAAGGTCCTTGAGCAGAATTTTGTCAATTGGTAATTTCTGTGGGTGGCAGAGATCTATGTCTGGCCCGTCCCATGCTTGAATTATCTTTGTAAAAACTTGAGGATGCAACTTCCATTCGTGTGGATCTGTCATATTTCTGCTCAGGTTGTCTGCCAGCGTGTTTTCCTTGCCTGGCAGGAACTGTGCTTGAAGTTGGATTTGTAATTCCAGAGCCATGTTCCAAAGAGACATGGCTAGCCTGCATAGGGGATATGAATGGGTTCCTCCCTGTTTGTTTATGTACCACATCACTGTGGTGTTGTCTGTCCTTATCAATAGCTGGCCTGGATGCAGTAGGTCTTTGAAAGCCATAATAGCATTTATTACTGCTAGCATTTCCTTTTGATTGATGTGTAGGTGCTTTTCTTTTTGTGACCATTTGCCCTGAATGCACCGATCTGTCATGTGCGCCCCCCAGGCGTAGTCCGAGGCGTCTGTTGTGATGACTTGATTTGCTTGAGGCTTGCAGAATGGGAGACCTATGTTTCTTTGGCATGCTTGAGCCCACCACAGAAATTCCTTTTGAAGACATGGAATCAGTGGTATAATTGTTTCCAAACTGTGGCTGTCTTGGGACCATAAGTTTTTTAGGTACCAATGAAGTTTCCTCATATGCAGCTTTGCACATGGGATTAGCAGGATGCAAGATGCCATGAATCCCAGAGCCTGCAGGATTTTCCTTGCAGTCAGCCTGGTGTAGGTTGCCAGTTTTCTGAAGTATTGAGTTAGTTGCCCTTGTTTCTCTGGCGTGAGGTAGGCCATCTGGGTGTTTGTATCCAAGCTGGCACCCAGGAAAATTATTGTTTGAGAGGGTATTAGTCTTGATTTCTTTTTGTTGACTGTGTATCCCACAGAATTCAACAACATTATTACAAACGTCAGGTGTTTCAGAAGAATGCGTTTGCTGTCCGCTTGGATCAGGCAGTCGTCCAAATATGGGTGTATTTGTATTCCTTGAGGTCTGCAGAAGGCAATCACTGATGCCAGGCATTTCGTGAACACTCTGGGCGCAGTACATAATCCAAAGGGCAATGCAGAGAATTGATAGTGGGTTGAACCTGCAAGAAATCTGAGGTATCTTCTGCAATCTTGTCTGATTGGGACATGCAGGTATGCCTCCTTGAGGTCCAATGTTACCAGCCAAGACTCCTTGCCCAGCATGGGAAGAAGCTGCTGTAATGTGAGCATCTTGAATTTTGGTACGAGTAAATATGTGTTTAGGATGGATAGGTCCAAAATAGGTCTCCAATCTTTGCCCTTCCTTTGTACCAGGAATAGTCTGGAATAAAAACCTTGACCCTGTTCTTGTGCAGGTACCTCTTGAATAGCTTTCATGTCCATGAGATCTGAAATTTGTTTTTGTGCCTCTGCCCTTTGATTGTGTGGCAGGTTTGGCATGCCTCTCATTTTTGGAAGGGTGTGAAAGTGGAATCTGTAGCCTATGTCTATAATGTCCAGGATCCATTTGTCTTTTGTGACAATATGCCAATTTTTCGAAAATAATGCCAGTTTTCCGCCTAAAGGTGCTGCCATTTGAGCCTTGCTTGGCATGCAAAGGGGAAAGTCATTGGTTCTGCTTTCTGAATGGCTGTGAACTATCCTCACCACCTCTTGGTGTAGGTGCTTGCCACTGTCTGCCTCTAAATGATCCTTGAGATTGCCCTCTACCCCTCGGGCGCCTGTATCTACCTCTTTGAGGTCTGTCCGTGGCTGGAAAGGACCAATTTTTTGAAGGCCAATTTCTACTGAAACGTGGAGGTTGTACCTGTAGGAAATCTTTCACTGTTTGCATTGACTTTGCCTTTTCCTCCATTTTCTTCAATACCTCCTCAGCTTTAACACCAAACAATACATCTTTCTGAAGAGGTGCATCTAGTAATTTAGCTTTGACATAATCTGGTAAGGTTTGCTCTTTGAGCCAAGCATGTCTACGTATGACTGATCCTGTAACAGCAGCTCTACTTGAGGCCTCTAAAGCATCAAAACCACATTGCAAGGTATGTTTACCTACTTGCTCTGCACTGTGCAACAAATCCTGCAACTCCTTCAAGTCTGGTTGTCCAGGTTGTGACATTTTGCTTTTCAACTGAGATAACAAAAACTGTTGATACTTTAACATATGGAACTGACAGTTTAATGCCCTCATGGTTAAGGTGGCCGAGGTGTATACCTTCCCCCCCCCCCCACCTTTCTAAAGCCCTGGAATCTCACTGAAGGTAAAGGATTTTTGGCAGTGGAGGCCTTAATTCCCTTGGGACCCTGTGAAATAGTTACTGGGTCAGCCACATGGCTTTTGTATAGGAATTGGTGTGAATCAGGAACCCGATAATACCGGTCAGGCTTGACTGGAGCTGGAGGTAAAGAATCTGGGTTAAGGCTGGCCTCTGAATACACATCATCTAGTATGTCTAAGACAGGAGGTATAGCCAGAGGCCTGTGCTGAGGGAGCAAGAGGAAATCCCTGAGCCTTTTCTTGGAGTCAGAGTACTCTTGGCCTTCCCAGTGGAAGTGTTCCCTCAAGGTATGCAAGGTTTTTCCCCAAAGGAGTAAACCTCATGGGGGGGAGACGGAGGGAATGGACTCCTCTGCATCAGAATCTTCAAAAGGGGAGTATGAATGTTCCTGGTCCTTAGAATGTTCTGAAGTAATGGAGGCCTGGTCCGAGGAAGGGTATTCTTCCTCTACTCTGGGCCTTTTGTCCGAGGGGGGATGATAACCCCTAATAAGAGTAATCAAATCCTCAGCCATTTTGAGCATCTGCATTTTAGGCATGGGGCCTTGAGAGGGGCACTGTGGAGCTTGTCTTTTAGTATGCATGGCTGCTTTAGATTTAGTGAAAGCCTTAATGGAAAAAGAAGGCCTGAAGACACCTTGAGAGGTGGCAGGCCTGTCTAACCTCTGAGTTTCCCCGCCAAAAGTGGCTTTGGTATCTGTAGTTGGGGTGTGGGCCGAAGAGCCTGCAACCTCGGGCACAGAAGACACCGCTAATGAAGTGTCATTGGTAGTCAGGGGCTGCGTAGGCGCCTCGCTGAGAACCGGAGCACCTGTAGTTGGCTTTAGCGTGGTGTCGATAGAAGTCGCGGACCTCGTATGTCGGTCCTTAGCTTTGCGTCTTTTACTCAAAGCTGGAGTCGGAGTATCCGAAGACATAATGTAATTAAACTTTTTGCCAAAATAGTGTTGGGCGAACTCCGCCCGATGCTTAATAGTGCGTCTGTTGAATGTAGCACAAAAACAACAGGCCGAGACGTTGTGGTCTGGGCCTAAGCAAGGAATGCAGAGGGAATGGAAATCCTTATGCGGTATTTGCCTCCCACATGAAATGCAATTATTAACTTTGTCTGACATCGGTCTGAGGCAAGAAAAGTTTCCCCAACGGGGTACTTAGCTTTCAAGAAGTCTTCGGTTGAAAAATATTCGTAATCTCAGGAGCTGGCCGACCGGCACTTGCAAACTGCTTCCGCTTCGGGCACCGCGCGGCAAGAAAGACTGAAGAAAATGGAGTTGGCTGGTTCTTTTATACCCCTGTCGCACTGACGTCAGGGAAGAAGCGACAACATCCGACGCCGGACCTAGACTTTGGAATTCGGCCGACCGAGGACCCGCCTGACGGCAGGAAAACCCATCTGTTATGACTGCATCTGTATGCACGATGAACATCACTGTTGTCATCTGCTGGACCCTGAGTCCGAACAACTTGTTGGAGAGGGGCGCTGGCAATGTACGGTAATGCATCATCAGTACCTTGTAAAGAAGGGACACCATAAACCCAGTCTCACATAGAACTATCACAACTACAAATCAAACACATAAACACACAAAGACATACTCGGAGGCACTGATCAAAAATCTACCAAGACAGCAGAGGCCTCCAAAGCAGACACCCAAACAACTGCCACCTCATGACATAACACAAGCAACACACAGATCACAAAGTCAGTGTGCAAATCAGTCACAGCCCTTAAGGCCAAACACAATGCCACACACACTTGTCATAGGTGACTCCATAGTCAGACACACTGACGTCCCACTCACCAGACTGAACAAGGAGAGGGTCACAGTAAGCTGCCTGTCGGGCGCTAGAATCCACCACAACACAAGCACTCAGGTCACTCCACAGCAAGTACAAGTATAACTCAGTCATTGTCCATGCCGGTGTGAATGACCTGAGACTACCTCCCTGGACTACATGAAAAGAGACATAAAGGAGCTCTCAGATGATGTAGCCCAGGCTGGTATGACCCTGACCCTAAGCAGTATCCTACCTTCACCAAGAATGATGCCACAATACAGAGACAAAATGATCAGTTTTAATAATTGGCTTAATTTCTGGTGTCATTCTAAGGGGATCCAATGTCTGTCTGCCTGGAATGACATGCTTGACAAGCCACGCTGCTTCGCAAGGGATGGCTTGCACCTGTCACCCCTGGGTTTCCGGATATTGGCAAAGGCTCTTGCCACCCCCAAAGTGCCTTAGACAAGGCTCAAATTCTAAACCTACCGCCCTAGAAAACAATAATGGAAAAAAACTAAGGGTAATGCTGCTCAATGCCAGAAGTCTAAATCTCAAGATGCATGCCCTCGAAGCCCTCCTCAGTATGGAGAACATTGATGTCTGTGCTGTGACTGAAACCTGGTTCAAGGCTCCTGAGAGCACCCCAGCACTATCAGGTTTTACCTCATATCATGCGTTCCGGCCCCAAAACCCGGACCGTACCACAAAAGGAGGGGGTGTATCCATATTCATCAAGGATACCCACACCTCCAGGCTGGTGGCAACTCACGAAGCATCAGAGACCATTCAGGTGCAATTAACCATAGGCAAAACTGCTCTACAGCTTGTAGCATGTTACAGGCCACCCTCTCAAACTCAGCAACCCCACACAGCCTTCCTGAAGACACTGGAGAGTATAAATGTCTCTCCAAACACCATCATATTGGGAAACTTCAACTACCCAAACATAGACTGGGAACATTACTCAAGCCCCAATACCCTAGCCCAAAGGTTCCTGGAGTTCATAAACTCAAATGCTATGGAACAACTTGTCACCATTCCCACAAGAGGTGAAAATATACTAGACCTGATCATCACAAACATGGGGACAAAATGCTCCACACCGGAAGTATATCCCTCATTGGTGAGATCAGACCATAATACTAATCTCACTGGAGATCCACATCCCACCCCCACCCCCAACAAAAAAGACCACAGTGAAGAACTTCTCAAAAGCCAACTTCACACTTCTTAAGACTGGTGTGGTATCCTTCAAGGCCCCTGAGCCATTGGAAACCACAACCCACGCTGCTGAATCCCTTACAAATGCTTTCTACGAGCACCTCCAGGATTGCATGGATCAAGCAATCCCAAATAAAATCGAGACCCTTTCCACCAAAAGCAAGCGCCCGATCTGGTGGACCCCAGCCTAAAACAAACTTTACAACAAGAGGAGAAAGCTACTACAAAGATAGAGCAAAATCCCTAAAAGGGAAGACATCTCTGATCAATACTAGTAAAAAACTACGATCACTCATAAAATTATCCAAGGCCAACTATGAGAGAAAAATCGCCAAGGACTCAAAAGACAATCATAAGGCCTTCTTTAGCTATGTTAGAAATCTGGGTGGAAACTCCCAGATATGCTCAGAATTAGTCCAAAATGATACAAAAATCACTGAACCCACAGACATTGCAAATATACTGGCAGACAGGTTCAGTGAAAATTTCTCCCCTCCCTCCCCCCCAAAAGGAGAAATATCTATCCCAGCAGAGTGTAGCCTCCCAATCATCTCAAATGCCCAGGTGAGAGCTGCTCTCTAAAGCTAAAAACACAGCATCAATGGGACCGGATGGTGTCCCCGGCTGTGTGCTACACGAACTCAATGAGGAACTAAACCCACAGATAAGGCTGCTGTTTAATCTTAGCCTTACCACAGGATACGTACCCAAAGAGTGGCGTACGGCAACTGTGGTCCCACTCCACAAAGGCGGTGCTTCTACGGACCCTGGTAATTACCGTCCCAAAAGCTTAACAAGCCTGGTCTGCAAAGCTATGGAGAGGATCATAATGGAATTCATAAATAAAGATATAGGGGACCTACAGACATTGGATCCTACCCAATTCGGCTTTGTCAAGGGCAGATCATGCCTCTTGAACTTGGTCGACTTTTTTGAAACAGTCACCAAGGCCATTGATGAGGGTAAGGCAGTTCACACAGCCTACCTTGACCTTGCAAAAGCTTTCGACACAATACCCCACTCGGGTATCATAAAAAAGCTCACCAGCTTAAATGTAAACCCATATGTCACAAGATGGGTTGCAAACTGGCTCAAGGACAGAACCCACATGGTTAGAGTTGCTGGTGCCGTGTCAGACTCCAAGCCGGTCACAAGCGGTGTCCCACAGGGCTCAGTCCTGGGCCCCCTCTTGTTCGGCATCTACTTTTCAGAAGTGCAGGCAAACATAGGAGGATTGTGGCTGACAAAGTCTGAAGATGACTGCAAACTGGGCGCCATAGTTGAAAATCCATCAGACACAGATATCCTTCAGAGAGGTCTCATAGAAACGGATAACTGGTGCCAGAGCCATGGCCTTAAGCTAAACGCCAAAAAATGTATAGTCATACCCTTTGGTAAAAACAAGGTAACCCCAAGTTACCACATAGGTGGCAATCCATTAAGCACAGAAGAGGTCATCAGGGACCTGGGGACCCAAGTTGACAGCAACCTTTCTTTTGACACTCACATTGCCAAAGTGGTTAAAAGGACCTTCTATATTGCCCACCTGATTATGAAGGGATTCACATCCAGATCAAGGGAGGTCATTGTTCCCCTGTACTCTTCACTTATCAGACCAATGATTGAGTACAATGCCCCATTCGGAATGTATCTTACCCGACACCTGCAGCAATTGGAAGACCCCAAAAGTTCCTCACCAAAAGGATAAAGGGGCTCAAAAATATGCCATATGCTGCCCGACTGAAGAAACTCCAGCTCTATTCAGTTGCATACCGTCTGCTCAGAGGTGACCTGTGCCTGCCATACAAGGCCATGTCCAACCCGGAATTAATGGACATGCTCCACCTCAAAAAATCCAAATCCACCAGAGCCACAAGAGCAAGAGACTTAAACCTCAACACGGATATAAATAGGACGTGCTGGAGGGACAGATTCATCACCCAGAGACTCCCTATGCTGTGGAACAGAATCCCGGTCCATGTGAGACAGAGCACCTCGCTGGCTTTGTTCAAGAGGAATCTTGACCAGTGGATGGGAGATCGTAGGTTTACCCCGGGAATCATCTCTGTATCACTGATGGACAGAGGCACGGCAAACTAATGGGTATAGTATTCTTCAACCTAAGGGGTGGTGAAAGCCACACAACTCTGGCTAGGCTTATAAATGCCCTAGGGCAGATAGCCTAGTATGAACCTATGAACCTATGGAAGCATTGCCGGAATTATCACTGGTTGGTAGAGAATTGTTCAAGCTAACTAAGTGAGAAGTAGAAGCGTTAGTATTTAAAAATGACGCTGCAATACTCATCGATTCAGATGCAGCGCCAGCTCTCTCTTCAGAGATCTCTGGATGGCCTGGACATTTTGATGTAGTAGTATGCATCGTTGAGATCTATAGAGCACATCCAATCACCCGTTTTGAGAAACGAAGTATCGACTGAAGAGTGTCTATCCGGAACTTTTCCTTTTTGACAAAGGTGTTTAGTTTGCTGAGGTCTAAGATGGGCCTCCAGCCCCTGTTTTCTTTGGATCTAAAAAGAACCTGGAGTAAGTTCCAGATCCTATCTGGTCCGCCGGGACTGGCTGGATGACTCTTTTTCTAGCAGCCTTTGAATTTCTATGGCTGCTAGATTCCACAGACTGGGTGGAACGTCTGGGATTCTTGTACAAATGGAAGGGGATTCTGAAAAGGGAATGATGTAACCTCTGGTAACTATGCTTTTTACCCAAGAATCTGATGCAATTCCTAGCCAGGCGTCTGGGTATAAAGCTAAGTGACCACCAACTGCCTCCAGAGCAGGACGGAAGGGCCGCCTCTCAGGAGTGCTGATAGGGCTTGCCAAGAAACTGCTCCCTGTCACCCTGGTTCTGCGGACCCCTTTGCTGCCAGGGCAGTGTCTACCATTATATCCCCCTCCCATGCCCCTTGAGGGGTGTTAACTACATGTATTCTGGAAAGCTCCTTGGGACTTTCGGAACCACATTTTTCCACTTTTCTGCCCTTTGGGGTATGGTCTAGTGGGGGTGGAAAAACGTACTCCTACGGCAGATAAGAGTCTTTCTTTCCTGCTCACACCTAGTGAGTGTCTCCTTGACTTTACGCCCAAACAAGGAAGAGCCATCAAATGGGGTATTAAAGGAAGACTTGAAGGCTTCCGCAAAGGAGCATAAGCACATTCAGGATTGTCTCCGCAGTGCTATCGCTGAACCTGCTGCCCGGCTCGATCCATCAGCTGCATAAGAAATGCACCGCTTGGATGAGTTCACAATAGAATTAAGGGTGTTAAGCTGTGCCGTCACTTTCTCAGAAACAGCATCATCTGTTTTGCCCTGTAGAGCATCTCCAAGCTCTTTGAGGAGTTTTCGCTGAAGACGGGTAAAGTGGGTTAAATTGTTGAGCGATCTCATTGCAAATGTTGTAAAACTTTTAGTTATGTACTTCACATAACGATAGATGTATGTGATCCATCTCGCCTACATTCGTTACTGATGGGCTCGCAGAAGAGAATCGGCTTCGACTTGGCCGTTATAACTAGCACAAAGTCTCTCATTGGCTGGGCCAACCCTGTATCCCAGGATGTACCACGCCCAAACCCCCAGATCTTGTTTGCCCCAGTAATATCTTCCCACATACACCACAAGGATATATATGTACGAGGAGAGAAAAAATAATATCCTCAGAGGGATCAGAATACAAGTTTCTTCCAAGTCCAACAGGTACGGGGAAGGAGGGCGGGTACGTAAGAATGTAGGCGAGATGGATCACATACATCTATCGTTATGGTAAGTACATAACTAAAAGATGTAATGTGATCCTATCTCACCTACATTCATTACGGATGGGGCAGCGTCTCTAGCACCTAAATCCTGGGAGGCTCACTGGAAAACACTCCTGAGCACTGTGGAACCAAAGGAAGCCCGACCTCTAGAGGCCACGTCCAGTTTGTAATGAGAAATAAAGGTATGTGGAGAAGTCCACGTAGCCGCTGCACATATCTCATCTATGGATAGTCTAGTATGAAAAGCCACTGAAGTTGACATAGCCCTGGTAGAATGCGCCTTAACTGGAAAGGGAAGATGCCTACCCGCTAATGCATAAATAAATGAGATGCAGTCCCTAATCCACTTAGCTATGGTGCCCTTAGTTACAAATCTGCCAATTCTATTGTCCGAAAAGGACACAAACAACTGATCTGATTCCCTCTCCTGTTGTGTCCTATTTAAATAAAACCTCAGTTGTCTATGCACATCCAACTGGTGAAATTTGTATTCCGCTTTGTTGGAAAACCGTGGAAAAAAGACCGGAAGCTCAACAGACTGGTGGAGACAAAGGGCAGAAGAGACCTTAGGTAGAAAGGAAGGATTAAGTCTCAGAGATACTCTGTCCTTATGAAAAATCAAATAAGGAGGATTAACAGAAAGGGCCTGAAGCTCCGATACCCTTCTGGCTTAAGTTATGGCTACCAAAAAGGCAGTCTTCCATGACAAAAATTTAAATTCACAAGAGGCTGCCGGCTCAAAGGGAGAGGACATTAAAACTCTGAGCACCACATTTAAATCCCATGGCAAAACGGGTTGCGAAACCGGAGGGCGAAGCAACCAGGCTCCTTTCAGAAAGGCTTTACACAGCTTATGACCCATGAGGGAAGGCTCATATGCAACATGATAATTAGAAATTGCTGCCAACTGAACCTTTATAGTGGAGGCAGCCGAACCCTGTCTAAATAGTGTTACTAAGAAATCTAACACCGCCGACACAGGGGCTGTAAGGGGATCAAGATCACGTTGCTGAGCCCAAATTGCAAATCTCTTCCATTTACTAGAGTATATTTTCCTAGTAAAAGACTTGTGGGAGGAGGACAGAATATGTACTACTTCCAGGGTAATGATATGCTGTCTGACTAAGGTTAGAAGTGGAGAAGCCAGGCAGAGAGCTTGAGAGTTCGTAGGGATGGATGGAGCTGTCCTGACTGATGAATCAATAGGTCTGGGAGCTGGGTCCTGAATCCAAGGACCATCCACCGCATACTTCCGAAGGAAGGGGAACCAAACTTGACGGGGCCAGAGTGGTGCGATTAAAATCATCCTGCTTCCCAAGCAGGTAGCCTTCTGAATCACTCTTGGCAGAAGAGGGACCGGCGGGAAGGCGTAGAGCAGACAGGAGGGCCAATTGTGGCCTACAGCATCCCTGGCTGGCTCCCCCTGTGGGGGGATCAGAGTGAAAAAACTGCTGCACTTCGCATTCAGGGGGCTGGCAAAGAGGTCGCAGCAGGGAAGGCCCCACCTGGAGAAGATCTGAGCAACCACTTGATCGTTCAAGGACCACTCGAGGCATCAGAACAGCTCTGCTCAGCCTGTCTGCTATCACATTGGACTTCCCCGGAATGTGCCTTGCCACTAGAAAGTGCTGGGAAGCGATCGCCCAATTCCACACTCTCATGGCCTCCCTGCAAAGGGGGTAGGACTTGGTTCCTCCCTGCTTGTTCAGATACCAGACAACCGACATATTGTCGGAAAGAATCGCAATAGTTCCCCTGGGAAGAGAGCTGTGAAGTGCCTGCAACGCTAGAAGCACCGCTCTCATCTCCAGAACATTGATATGCAAGTGAACCTCGTGGTCTTGCCACGTTCCTTGAACAGTCTCGCCCAGATAATGCCCCCCACCCTATATGGGAGGCGTCTGTGGTTACTGTGGCAATAGGGGACGGGGGGCTCAAGGATCTCCCTTGATTCAGGTTGGACGAGAGAAGCCACCAACACAGATCCTGCCGGCATCTCTCCGTGATGAGAATCGGATGGGACAAGGGATGTTCCCGATATGACCACTGGGCCGAAAGGAGCCACTGAAATATTCGCATGTGCAACCCGGCTAGCGGAACTAGAAGAATGGTAGCCGCCATTGATCCCAACAACTGAAGAACCATCCTGGCTTGGGCCTTTTCCCAGAGTAGTAAAGCCAGAACTTGGGCCTGTAACACTTTTATTCTCTCTGCCGGTAGGAAAGCTCACATTTCTACAGAGTCTATCTCTGCGCCGATAAAGGCAACACGCTGTGATGGCAGCAATACAGATTTTGCCCAGTTGAATGAAATCCCTAGTAGATGGCCCAATTCGACAGCAGCTCTCATGGCTTGAACAAGTAGATGCCTGGTGGGGGCGGTGAGGAGCCATTTGTCTAGATAAGGAAACACCTGGAATCCTAGACGTCTCAGGTGAGCTGCCACCACTGCCAGACACTTGGTGAACACCCTGGGGGCTGTGGTGAGACCAAAGGGCAGGGCCCGGAATTGAAAATGACTAGCTCCCAGCCGGAAGCATAAATGATTCCTGTAAGCCTTGTTTATCTTGATGTGATAATAGGCATCCTTGAGATCGATGGAGCACATCCATACTCCTTTCTCCAGCAAGGGGAAAATGGATTGCAATGTGACCATTCGGAACTTGGACTTCTTTACAAAGCGATTTAAATGGTGGAGATCCAGAATGGGTCTCAAGTCCCCTGCTCTTTTTGGCACCAAAAATAATCTTGAGTAAGTTCCTAATCCGATCTGGTCTGTGGGGACTGGCTGGATGGCTCCTTTTTCTAGCAGCTTTGAGACCTCTATTGCAGCCTGATCCCGTTGACTGGGTGGAACGTCCGTGATTTTTCTTGATGGGGGGGGGGGGGCGGATAAAGGGAATGGTGTAACTTCTGGTGATGATATGAAGCACCCATTGATCCTGAGTGATGGACTCCCAGGCCTGAAGATGCTCCGAAAAACGACCCCCGACTGGCTGGACGCACAGTCGGGTAATCCCTCAGGGACGTTGGTAGGAGGAACCACGAAAGGACTCTTGGTCTCCTGTATTGCGGGGCCTCCACCGCCTCTAGGGCGATGCCTTCCATTAAAATTCCCCCCTCCTCTGCCCCTGGAGGGGGGGGGGTCACTTTGATGGGCAGGGGAAGACTTTTGAGACTTTCTGAACCACATTTTCCCCTCCCCTCTGAGCCTTGGGATAAGGTCTAGTGGGAAGCAAAAAACGGACCCCAACGGCAGACAGTCTTACCCTCCTGCTCACATCTACTGAGGGTGTCTTTCACTTTGGGTCCAAAAAGGGAGGACCCGTCGAATGGGGCGTCCGTGAAAGAAGACTTGAAAGCCTCCGCAAAATGACACAAGCGCATCCAAGCTTGCCTCCTAAGGGCTACGCCAGAACTCGCTCCTCTAACCGCCCCCTCGGCTGCATAAGATATGAGCCTCATGGACGAGTTGACGATAGAAGAAAGGGTAGACAGCTGGGCGTTAATAGACTGGGCCAACGCCTCAGGCAAGTTACCCGACATGGTATCTCTCAACTCCTTTATGAGATCCCTTTGGAGCTGTGTAAAATGACACAAGTAATTCAGCGACCGCAAGGTAAAGGTCGCTGAAGACAGGGTACGCTTCCCATACCTATCCATACCCCTAGACTCCTTATTAGGAGGATGGATGGAAGTAGAAGCCTCTGCCACGTCCTGCTGAGTGGCAGACGCCACCACCATAGCATCCACAGGTATTCCCTTGGTCAAAACTTCTTTCCCAGGAGGCGCAGATAAGAACTTATTGGGGCGGCTAGGAACTGGCTCCACAGAGTCAGGGTGTTCCCACACCCTTCGACAAATAAGGTCCAATAACTCATTGAAGGGTGGAGACACCCAGGAAGCAGGAGGCTGGGCTCCGAAGGCCTTGAGGAAGACCGACTCCTCCTCAGAAGGGTTTTTGGATGGCCAGTTGCCCCGCTGTCTCAAGATCTCCAGGATATTGGAGAACGAGACATCATCAGAGGACGACTTCGGGGACACTTCTGCATCATCGAGGTCGGTGTCCGAGGTGACAGACTCATCTGGGGAGTCTACGTGCTTCCTCTTACACAACTTCTTCCTGGAATGCTCCTCAGGCACAGACTCTGAAGGGTCCTCAGAAAGCAGGGGACCACACATGGAGGTATCCTCAGGCCTAGGAGCCCCGCTGTCCAGAGATAGGGGGGGCACCAGAAACTCTAGTCGCAGCGTCTGGGGATGGAGTTGCAGATTCAGGTGAAGTCACTATGGACTTGGCCAGCGCGCTCCTCATAGCCTCGAAGGCAGGTCCACCAGAATCAGATGAAAAAACAGTCTCCAAGACCATGACTGGAGTCGGGGTACCCCTAGCCGAAGCACCAAGGGGAAGACTCGGAGCCAAAAGCTGAAGCCTCGATGTATCCCCTTCGGGTTCGACTGAGGACACCAGAGTACCGAAACCTGTAGAAGGGATGGAAAAGGTTGGAGCCAAGGTCGGATCTGAAAGACTAGCAGGAGGTTTCGGAGCCGACCCAAGGACTTCACTCGATTCGGCAGACTCCGGCTCAGATGACACCGAGGTTGTCGGAGGAGGAAGAAACGGAACCGATATCGTGGCTGGCTCCGGAGCCGACTGGGCTGGAGCCGAAAATAATTTAGTTAACACTGGGGACTGGAGGAGCCTCTGGACCACCCTATCCACATCCGAATCAGACAGCCTGGAGGACTTGGAGGAGACAGAAGGGGGTCGAGAAACCTTCTCTGTCGGAACCAAGACAAGACTGGGGGAACGGCTCCAAGTCAGCTCCAAAGGGATGGGAGCCGAAGCAGGCTCGAGAACCACAGTAACCTCCTTCGGTGCCGACGACCGTGGTGTCGAAGAAGCCGACCCCCGACACAGACAAGACTTCCTGCGGCTCTGAGACCAGTGGAGCCGAGGAAGGAGACATAGCCTTAGACAGTACCTCCTGCAGCTCCGAGACCAGTGGAGCGGAGGAAGGAGATATAGCTTTTGACCTTTGCTCCGGAGGCTCCGATGAACTAGCCAGAGCCACAGACTTCTTTTTTTTATCTTAGACCTGGATTTCTCTGAGGGGGGAGAAGACGCTAAAGTTTCCTCAAAGGAGAGTTTAATCAAACCCTTAAGGATGAGCTTATTTTTTCTCTCCTGTAAAACACTGGAAGAGAAGGCATGACAAACACTGCAGGATTCCTGCAAGTGTATGGCACGGAGACAATAAACACAGATGGTGTGGCCATCAGTCAACGACATTTTATACGCACATTTGGCGCATTTTTTAAAGCCAGATGGCTTATGTTCTTTTTGTTCCTTGCCAGACATAAGGAAACACGACCGCACACTCAGCAACACAAGGAGGGAGGGTGGAAAGGGCCCTAACTTAAACGCCCAAACACTAAAGACACAAGATAGGGAAAAGGCCCTCTAACTTAAACGGGCCTAGCCCGCCAAACAGAAGGATTACCACACAAGATAGGGCAAAGGCCCTCTAACTTAAGCAGGCCTAGCCCACCAAACAGAAGGATTACCACTCAAAAAAACGCAATCAATCACAAAAGGGAAACAGACAAAGTAGCTATTAAAATAGCTTTTTGGAAATAATAACTCGAGCAAACAGCTATTAAGTCAAAAAAAGAGAGGGTACTTAGCCACAGCCAAGTCGAGACCACGTTGTTACTCTAGGAGCGGCAAACGAGATCTGGGGGTTTGGGCGTGGTGCATCCTGGGATACAGTGTTGGCCCAGCCAATGAGAGACTTCGTGCTAGTTATAACGGCCGAGTCGGAGCAGATTCTCGGCTCCGAGCCTGACAGTAATGAATGTAGGCGAGATAGGATCACATTACATCTAAAGATGCGTTTCCCATATCTGTCCATCGTCCTAGAGTCTTTATTAGGAGGATGAACAGAAGAGGTTTCTGACATCACTTTCTTGGTGGCCACCGCCAGCACCATGGCATCAACGGGGATTCCCTTCGTAAGAAAAGACCTGTCTTGAGAGGAGGTGATCATTTTATTAGGCCTCCGAGGGACCGGTTCCATGGAATCAGGAGACTCCCACGCCCAAGTCCATTAATTTGTCAAAGGGCGGAGTAACCCAGGAGGTGGAAGGTTGAGACCCAAAGGCCTTCTGAAGCACTGACTCATCCTCAGTAGGGGTAAGGGACTGCCAGTCACCCCGCTGCCTTAATATTTCCAGAATACCCGCAGAGGTGGACGGTGGGGACCCTTCTGATTGACCCTTCTGATTCCTTTAAGTCGGTGTCTGATGTTAAGGATTCCTGAGGGGAATCCAAATGCCTCCTCTTGCACAGTCTCTTTCTGGGGACTTCATCAGTGGGGGCATCTGGTGAAGTCTCAGTCAGGCAGGGGTTACCTGAGGCTCAGGGTCTCAATGCTTGGTACGGACCTGTGGTGTAGGCACAGAACACTGCCATTTAGGGGAGGAAGAGGAAAGATCCGAAGTGGTAAGGGTCTTTGCAGACATGACCCTCATGGCACTGAAGGCACCGGTTTCTCGACCCAAGGAGTCCGCCAGTTCCAAAAAATATGGCAACCTCCCAGAGGCAGAGACCACGGGCTCCGAACCAGAGGACAGAACCAAGCTCATCTGTGCCGAAGCCCTGAGAGGGATAGTCGGAACCAAAGCGTCTGTTCGACTCTCTCTCCCTGAAATAGCGAGTGTGTCAGCTCAGAGACTCTTCGATCGGAACCGAAGAAGTCAAGGTCGACTAGGTCGAGGGCAATGGAACAAGCCTCGGCTCCAAGGGTTCCGCCACTATCAGATCCTCTCTTTCCAGCTCCGAAGGCTCAACTGGCCTCAGAGGAGGAGCACAAATTGTGGTGGTGGTGGGGGTGGGGGGGGGTCGTAGGATTTGAAGTCAGTTGGGACGAAGCTGAAAACAATTTGGCCAGGACCGGATTCACCAAAAGTCTCTGCATCACGTGGTCCATATCGATGTCGGAAAGGGAATCGGAAGAATGGGTCGAAGGAGCCGAAGAAGCCACCGACTTAAGGATCGGGGACTTTGAAACTTCCGACACTGGCTCCAACACTATGATTTGGCTCCAAGGTAAGATTTCGGTACATGGCTCTGAAAGCTGTGGAGCCAGCGAAAAAGTCTTCCCAGTGGTGCTTGGAACAGAAGACTTGTGCTCCAATGACACCTTAGAAGATGTCGACCCCTTCGAGGACTTGGAGGTCTGGCCAGTCTTGTCTAATGCTTCTTGAAAATATGGCTTCAACAGCCCTCTATCCACCAATTTTCTTCACCTTTCTAATAAAACCCTGCCACTAAAGGAATGGCAGATAGAGCAATCCTCTAGCAAATGTAGTGGACCCAAGCAGTACACACAAGAAACGTGGTTATCTGTGATGGGCATCTTCTGTCCACAATCACACCTCTCAAATCCTGATTTTTGTTTCTCAGACATGATATCAAGGAAAACACACAAATATCAGATCCCTGATAAACAATGTCAATGAAGTCAAAAAAACACTAAGAACTCCTAGAAAGTTAAGATCCCTGAACTGCAATCGATTACAAGAATTATTTGACACAAAAACGTTCAAATACAACAAATCTAAGCATCTATGGACAATGAGGGGATAGGGAATTAAATTTGACAGAGCCCTGTCAAGTAAAACGCAACTCAAGAAAGGCTAAAGGCCTAGGAGCAACTGCTCCGAATTAGAAAGACAAAAAAATAATATACAGTTAACTCACTGAACAACAATTACGAGAAATATGAAAAGTCTCACAAATATCAGATCCATGACAGTCTAAATAAGTAATTATATATTCTTCTAAGAAGAAAAAAAGGTTACTGGCCCAAGCTTCCTCCGAAGATCGCGCGATCTGTTGCAGTGGCAAACTAGATCTGGGGTTGGTAGTAGAGCAGCATGGGATAGGAACTGTGCCTCGAGCTACTCAAAGAGATTAAGCTTGGAAAGCAGCCGATTCAGAGCCGATGGATCGGCTCCAAATCCACGTGTAAAGAACAAATGGCGAAATGGCGAGAATGAACAACTTCACAACAGTACGTTTACTTCCTGTGATTCCCAGCATCTCTAGGTCCAAAATGAAGCAAGAGCCAACTCATCTTTCTGACTTCTTTAAAGACATAAGGTACACAGTCTAGATTCCATCCTATGTCAGATGGACTTCTTGGTTTAAACCAGTATCTGATGTAATCAAAATAACAGTTAGTTTTTCTTAAAGCTTGGGAGTGTGGTTCCATTATATATACATCATAGCAGAACTTATTTAGGCAGACAGACAATCCAAATATTTACATTCCATCAAGTATGGTTTTGTGAAGGGCCAATCCTGCCTCCTTTATCCAATAAGCTTGGCCAGTGCACATTGCTCATCTTATCAAAATTAATAGGCAATGCATTTACTAATTTTGGATGGGAGTTGTTCATCATGTGAGGTCTAGCTGGTTTAAGAAAGTTATTTATGGATGTCCAGAACCTTTTCAGAATTTGGCTTAGGCCTGTTGTCGGTTTAGATAATACCTTTTTCCTTGTGTGCATTCATTTTGATCCTTAGTGGTAGTAAGTGGTCTACAGGTTCCACAGTTTTGCATTTTGTTAGCTTGCCATGTTTCCCAAGCTTTATCCCTATCATTTTCTAAGTTGTTTTGTTTGTCATGTCAGCCATGGAGCAGGATCTAATCTGACGCTTAATGGAACTAGCTGGTTTAATGTGTTTAGAAATATCACTGAACTTCATAATGACATCTTCTAGAGACAGCTATTTTAGTATACTCCACTTAAGTGTGTGTTATGAAAATATCCTGTCTGAATTTGAAAAGATTTTTGACTACACTACACTGCGATCTTTTTGGACTTTGATTACATGACCTAATGCCATATGTGAAATGACAGTCACTCAGGCTGTTGGGTAGGGTACTTTTATCAGTAGTTTTGTCAGTTCATTGGCTAATACCCTGCCAATGCAACTTCTATGCATGTCATCTTGTTATACCTAGTAGAGGAATACATGAGTTGTGTAACCATCTACAGATTTATTGCTGGAGATGGTCACTGTGGATTAATGATTACCAGTCATCATTTATAACACCTATTACAGTTTTATGGTTATATGTAAACATGCCCTAGACAGAACATCTTCAACTGTGGCTATGTTGCTTTAGGTGTTAGGTGGAACAGAGAGGGCACAATATGTAAAGATTTTTGTTTATTAATCTCTAGGGTAGATATCAGGGTTTCTGAAATGGAAATTCAGCTGCTTCAGGGGAAGAATTAACAACATATTAAACACAAGAAACATGCTGCAACTACATACAAGTTTAAACCTGTAGTAAAAGAAAGAGATGGTAATTTACAGGCTGCTCTTTTAAATGAGTCTAGATAGTGGTGGTGTCTAGGGACAGATAAAGGCTGCAGTCTGAATAGTAAGTGAATGAACACCTACCTACACAAATTTGGGACTAAACACCATTCCTAAGCTTTAATTTCTAAATAGACATCTTCTTTATATACAGGTGTGTTTAAGTATGCATATGTCTGAGGAGGGGCTATGTACCAAATAATCATCTCCACAGACTGTCCGGTGCTATTTTTCTCTGCAAATTAATTAATATTACTTTATTTTTAAGAGGCTAGTCCTACTAGACCAAAAGACTGCTTTGGGGAAGATCAGATACTTGTACCCAAGTAATTTCCTCACTGTTTTGAATAAATACTGGGATTTAACATCCACTTTAGCTGCCACCACTTCAGCAAGATGAGACCTTGGTTTAAGACGTCATCTGTAGGGCAGATATGCTTAATGTGTTCACAAACTCTGCAACTATTGAGCAGTTCAACACAGACTCAAGGGACTATGAACTGGTGACAAGATTCATGCCATACACCTCAGTTTGATTCTTTCTGTTTTCATTTATAATTTGTGACTCAGTACATCGCTTAACCAGATGACATTCACAAGTTGCCACTAAAAGGAGACAGTGAGGGTAAATACAGTTTTCTAACACAAACTAAGACACAGGCCACAATCAATACTGTTTACAAATTAAAAAAAAAAATATGTACTTACTATAACCACCTCTGTTATCCATTTTCATTATTCCCCAAGTGTTTAGTTCAGATCTGATTTGATTATTACTAAAGCTCATGGCAACCAAAAAGCTCTCAAGTTCCGCCCTTACCCACAATGCACCAGCCCCAAGTATGTATGTACGTGTGTGTGTATGTATGTATATATATATATATATATATATATATGGCCCACTTTGTAATTTCAGTATTTCGAAATCACAAAGCTGAATATTGAAAGTTCTGAAACCAGCAGAAGCGCAAAATTCAAAATCCCGAAGCACAGAGATTTTGAATTTCCGCTTCCGCTGGTGCGGTGTGTGGATGCTTGGGTTTAATTTAGGTAAGTTTGTGTGTGTAAGTATGTTTGTTAGGGGTTTAGTGTGTGTAAGTGTGTGTTATGACTGTGATGTGTGTGTGTGAGGGACTGTAAGATGCGTGTGTGAGGGACTGTAAGATGTGTGTGTGAGGGACTGTAAGATGTGTTTGTTTCATTTGTGTTACTGTTTGTGTGATCTCAGAGTTAGAATATATAAGTAGGGGGGTGTGGGGATGCAGGGGGGGCCTGCCCCCTGCTTATATGTAGTTTAGATGCATTTGTTTGATTGTGGGGGGGGGGGGGTTGTGTTTGTGTGTGTACTGTACGAGTAGCATAGTTTCGGGATTTTGAATTTCGCAGTTCTGTGTTTTTGGATTTGTGACTTGTGCTTGGGTTTTCAGCTTTGTGATTTCGAAATACTGAAATTCGGGATTTCAGTATTTCGAAATTACAAAGTGGACCCATACATATATATACATACATATATATATATATATATATATATATATATATATATATATATATCTATATATATATATATCTCTATATATATATATATAAATAAGAGAGATAAATACTCACATATACATACGTACATATTACACACACACACACACACATCAGTTTACTGAATTAACATATGACCAGAACTGAAAAGACAAGGTAACAAGATCAAAACTGCAGAATGGAGTTCATAAAAGTGAAAGTTACACAATCGAAACAAACACATTCAATCCATTACAGCTGAAAGATATATCTGTGCCTTTAAACTACACTGTGATTTACAGCAACTTCTGTGGCAAACAGAATGATATGATAAACGTTGTGTTGTATTTAACTTCACAACACTCTTGCTGCAAATTATATATATCAACTCTGGGACTGCACTACAGCAAGGAAAAGGGTGAAAGTACAGTTTTGTACCTACCATAAATGTAGATGTCCGATAGGAATGCATCTGCAGTCCTTACAAATGGGTTGTCCTGTCGTCAGGCAGCCCTTCGGTCGGCCAGATTCCAAAGTCTGGGTCTGGCTTCGGCTGGTGTCGCACTTCACCCGACGTCATAGCTGCAGTTCTTCGGGTATAAAGGCATCAGCCGACGCCATTTTCCTCAGTGTTTCTTGCCCCAGATGCCAGGTGCCCTCTTGGATGGCTAAATTTGGATAAATGCCAATGTTTCCAAATAGTAGAGAGCAAACACATAAAATAAGCATGTATGTACATATATACAAACAAATACACCATAATAGATCCCCCCCAAGCTAGCTAAAAGATGGCAAATACCCTAGGAGTACCACAGAGGGAAGGCGGGGGTAATCCTGACTGCAGATGCATTCCTATCGGACATCTACATTTATGGTAGGTACAAAACTGTACTATGTCCTTCAAGGATGCATCAGCAGTCCTTACAAATGGGTAGAATACCATAGCCAAACTAGGGGAGGAAGAAAGAGATTATGGTGTAGTTAGGATCCCTTGCAAAACAGCAGTGACAAAACCTGCTCGGGATCTAGAGTATAAAGGTAAATTATAATGCTTGGCAAATGTATGCACGGAGGTCCAAGTAGCAGCCTCTATAATGTCCTTGGTAGCCACTCCTCGTAAGAAAGCTGTGGTAGTGGCTGTAGCCCTTGTGGAGTGAGGCCTGATGTTCTCTGGAGTTTTCTTTCCATGGTAGGAGTAACAAAATCTAATGCAATTTCCTATCCACTTGGAGATTGTCTGTTTTGAAATTGGTTTTCCTTCCTTTCCTGTTGCATATGCTACCAGAAGCTGGTCAGTTTTTCTATTGGACTTGGTCCTGTCCAGGTAGTAGCGTAATTGTCTGTGTACATCCAAGGTATGCAACAGTCTTTCTCCCCTGTTCTGTGGGTTGGGGAAGAATGTAGGTAGGTGGATAGCCTGATTTAAAGACACTCTGGATACCACCTTAGGCATATATGTAGGATTTGTTCTCATGGACACTCTATCTTGATGGAAGATCAGGAAGGGTTGCACTGCCATTAATGCCTGTAGTTCAGAAACCCTTCTTGCTGAGGTGATTGCCAGCAGGAAAGCAGTCTTCCAGTATAAGTATTGTAATTCTGCTGTTGCTGCTGGTTCGAAAGGGGGGAAGTGTCAATTTTTCTAGCACAAAGTTAAAGTCCCATGCTGGCAATGGTGGTTTCCTAGGAGGTTTTACATTTTTAATTCCTCTCAGAAACTGCCTGAGCAGAGGATGCGAGAAGACAGGAGGATCCAAGCTGTATTCTGCTGAAATAGCTGATACATGTATCTTGATGGAAGAATAGGACAGGCCTGTATGGAAGAGCTCTGCCAAGTACTCCAGGATGTTGGCTATGTTTACCAGTGACACATCTTCTCCCTTTGCAGTACTCCAAATGAGATATCTTTTCCATTTTGCTGCATAATTCTTTCTTGTTGAAGGTCTGCGAGCCTCAAGGATAATGTCTTTAACCCTTTGGGATAAATTTGGGTTAATTGATCTTATGTAATGTTCCAGGCAGTCAGCTGCAGAGTTTTCAGGTTTGGATGTAGGATGTTGTAGTTGTTCTGTGTTAACAGCAATGGGATCAGGGGTAGTGTCCATATTTGTTCCCGAGACATGCTCCTCAGCAATGGGTACCAATGTTGCCTTGGCCAGTCTGGAGCTATCAGAATGATCCTTGGACGTTCCTCTTTGATCTTCAATAGCACCTTGTGCATCAAAGGAAGTGGTGGGAATGCATATGCTGTCAGGTTTTCCCAACTGAAAGATAGGGAGTCCACCTTCCAAGCAAGTGGGTGGTACGTCCTTGTGCAGAATTTCTTTAGCTGGTGATTGAGTGGGGATGCAAATAAGTCTATTTGTGGTAGTCCCCATTCTCTTGTGATGGCTTTGAAGATGTCCGGATGCAGCATCCATTCGTGGGCATCCGTGGTAGTCCTGCTTAATATGTCTGCTAGAATGTTTTCTTTTCCCGGTACAAAAATTGCTTGTAACTGAATGTTGTAGCTCAGAGCCACATTCCATAGGTCCAGTGCCAGCCGGCATAGAGGGTATGAATGTGTGCCTCCCTGTTTGTTGATGTACCACATAACTGTGGTGTTGTCTGTCCTTATCAACTGACCTTCTCGGAGAAATGGTTTGAATGACTGGATTGCCAATTTTACTGCCAGCATTTCCTTTAGATTTATGTGCAGGCGCAGCTGGTCTTGAGTCCATAAGCCTTGTATGCACTTGTCCAGCATGTGGAACCCCCAACCGAGGTCTGAGGCGTCTTGTCGTGATGGTTTGGCTTGCTTGACTGTTGCAGAAGGGCAATCCTGTGTTTGATTGACAGGCCTGAGCCCACCATAGGAACTCTTGCTTCAGGCATGGGATTATTGGAATTTTGGTTTCTAGGCTGTGCTTGTGTCGAGACCACAAATTCTTTAGGTACCACTGTAGCTTTCTCATATGCAGTCTGGCATGAGGGACCAGAATTATGCAGGATGCCATGAAGCCCAGGGCTTGCAGTACTTTTCTTGCTGTTAGATGGTTCTGCTTTGTTAATGCCAAGAAGTAGAGAGGTAGTTGCTCTTGTTTTTCTACAGTTAGGAATGCCATCTGTTTTGATGTGTCCAGCTCTGCACCCAGAAAGGTTATTCTTTGGGATGGAATCAGCCTTGATTTTTTTATATTGACTGTATATCCCAGGGTTTGCAGCAGGTAAATGACTCTTTGTTAAGTCTTCTGTTAGCTTGTTTTTGTTGTCCGCTTGTATCAGGCAGTCGTCCAGGTAGGGGTAAATTTGGATTCCCTGAAGCCTGCAATGAGCAATTACTGATGCCAGGCATTTCGTGAACACTCTGGGCGCAGTAGATAAGCCAAAGGGCAATGCTGAGAATTGATAATGCTCTGATCCTGCAAGAAATCCGAGGTATCTTCTGCAATTTGGTCGTATGGGGACGTGCAGGTATGCCTCCTTGAGATCTAGAGTTACCAGCCAAGACTCCTTGCCCAACATGGGAAGAAGCTGCTGTAGGGTCAGCATTTTGAATTTTGGAACAATGAGGAATGTGTTTAAAGCAGACAGGTCGAGAATAGGCCTCCATTTGCTCTCTTTTCTTGGTACCAGGAAGAGTCTGGAGTAAAATCCCTTTCCTTGTTCCATAGATGGTACCTTTTCCACAGCTCTCATTCTTAATAATAGAGATATTTGCTTTAGAGCTTCTGCCCTTTGAGTAGGTGGTAGGTTTGGCATTCCTCTCTTTCCTGGTAGAGTATGGAAATGGAACCTGTAACCTTGGTCTATCGTTTGCAAAATTCATTTTTCTCTTGTGATGCAATGCCAGTTCTTTGAAAATAAGGCTAGCTTTCCGCCTAAGGGTGCTTCCAGTTGTTCCCTGGTAGGCGGTGCCACAGCCAAGTCACTGTGATTGTGTTGTTGTAGTGGTGGTGGCTGCGTCTGTGCCTCGCTGGTTGTTACCCTGCCACTGGCGTCCCCTGTAGGCACCCCTGGATTGGTTTCTGCCTCTTGAACGCCTATTCCTGCCTCTCTGTGCTTTAGAGGAGTCCGGAAAGGACCAATTCTTGGAGGGCCAGTTCCTGCTAAACCTTGGAGGTTGAACCTGTAAGAAATCTTTCACTGTTTGTACAGATTTCGCCTTCTCTTCCATCTTTTCAGTACCTGCTGTACAGGAGAACCAAATAAATTGACTTTGTCCATGGGTGCATCTAAAAGTTTTGATTTGACATGGTCCGGTAAGGCCTGCTCTTTCAACCATGCATGCCTTCTGATAACTGTGCCAGTCATGGCTGATCTAAAGGAAGCCTCCAGTGCATCATAGCCACACTTTAAAGAATGGTTACTAACTTGCTGTATGTTATGTACCATTTCCTGAACATACTTCTTATCTAAAGATTCATCAGAGGACAGTTTTTTAGTTAACTGGTCTAGCATAAATTCTTGATATTGAATCATATGAAATTGACAGTTCAAAGCCCTAGCTGACAGAGTAGCAGAAGTGTAAACTTTTTTACCCCATCTCTCTAAGGACCTGGATTCCTTTTCAGAGGGGAGGGGTTTTTTAGCAGATGTAGTTGCTACAGCCTTAGGCCCCTGGGAGATAGTCTCGGGATCTGCAAAAGGAGCCTTGTATAAATGGTGATGAGTGTCCGGGACCCTGTAGAACCTATCAGGCTAAGCAGGGGCCGGAGGTAATGAATCAGGAGCAGTGCAAGCATCATTAAATGCATCATCTACAACAGAAAGAACTGGAGGTATAGCTAAAGGCCTATGCTGTGGCAAATGTAAAAAGGTTCTAAGCCTTTTCCTGGAGTCTGAGAAATCTTGGCCCTGCCACTGAAATTGTTCCCTCATAGCATGCAAGGTTTCCCCAAAGGAAAATTCCTCAGGTGGAGAGGCAGAAGGGATGGACTCTTCAGCATCAGAGTCTTCGTAAGGGGAGCAAGGAGCCTCTGGAGGGTCTGTATTTTCTGAGTCGTCAGAGGAATCATCTGTGGATACTGGCTCTGGGGGCTCTGCTCTAGGCCTCTTCTCTGGAGGTGGATGAGAGGCCCTGTCTGGATGAGGCTGGGATCCACGAATTAAAGAAATGAGATCCTCTGCCAGAGAAAGCATATGGGAGCTGGAGCTGGGCCTGTGAGAGGGGGGCTTAACAGGCACAGTTTTTGAAGCTTTAGCTGCTTTAGCCCTGGCAAAGGCCTTAATGGACATGGCTGCAGGAGGCCTAGCAGCTCCACATGCAAGGGTTGAAATATCCAAGGGAATAGTGTCAGATAATTCCTGAGAAACCGCAACTGCAGGTTGGATTTCAGAAGCCGATTCCACCAGGTTAGAAGCGGCCTCGGTAGAAGGCATGTTTTCGGCTGGAGGAAGAACCGCTTGCTCGGTTTCAGCCGAAACAGAGACACTCCTGGTTGGCTTAACCGCGGTTTCGGCCGAAACCGCGGACCACGAGTGTCGGTCCTTTTCCCTGCGTTTTTTGGTTATTTGTGAAGTCGGAGGATCCGACGGCATAATATAAGCAAAATCAGAGCCGAAAAACTGCTCAGCAAATTCCGACCGACGTCTAAGCGTCCGTCGGTTAAAAGAAGCACAGGCTAGACAAGCTGCTACGTCGTGGTCTGGGCCTAAACAAGGTAAACAGTAAGAGTGGAAATCTTTATGAGGTATTTGTTTCCCACAAGTTAAACAGTTATTCACTTTTTCTGACTTCGGCTGAGGCAAGAAAGAGTCCCCAACGGGGTACTTAGCTTTTTAGAAGTCTTCGAAGTAGTATTCGGTAGTAGTAATCTCTGGTTCTGACCGACCGGCACTTGCGAACAGCTTCTGCTTCGGGCGCCACGCGGCAAGAAAGACTGAGGAAAATGGCGTCGGCTGATGCCTTTATACCCGAATAACTGCAGCTATGACGTCAGGTAAAGTGCGACACCAGCCGAAGCCAGACCCAGACTTTGGAATCCGGCCGACCGAAGGGCTGCCTGACGACAGGACAACCCATTTGTAAGGACTGCAGATGCATCCTTGAAGGACATTTTCCCAATCCTCACTGTACCACAATCTCCATTCAAAAGCTATGAGGTCACCCCCCCGCCCCCAAATATGTGTAACATCTGCAGCTGGTTTTTCGATGTCTTGAGTTTTGGGTTTGTGAACGTTCATTTGTTGTGCCATTTCGATGTTATTGTCTCACTGTTTTTAATTTTGGTCATATGTTAATTCGGAAAACTAAAGTAGACCCATATTATATACATTACTAAGCAGCCTACAGAAGAAACCATATCTGGAGCTCAACATTAAGGACAGTCATGTCCTTAAAACATCTTTTTCTTCCAGACGCCCAACTGTGATAAGGGTTGGGGGGGGATGAAAATGGATAACAGATGAAATATTGTGGTACGTATATAACTTCTTTATCTGATGTTGTCAGCTTTCATTATCCTCAACTGTTGGGACAGTGTCCTCAGCTACCTAAAATCCCAGGTTTACTCTGAGAAAGAATATTCCTGAGTACAGCAGAGCCAAAGGCTGCTCTTCCCCTTGAGACGTGATACAGTTTGTAACGAGTGATACAAGTATGAGGATTGGCCCTGGTTGCAGCCACATATATGTTGTCCATGAAGCTCTAGACAGAAACACTGAAGATGCCATGGACCTAGCTGAATGAGCTCTTAAAGGTTTTGGGTGAGGTTAGCCCCAACTTGTTGTAGATGAATGATATGCAATCTGTCAGCCATCTGGTTAAGGTTAGCTTTGCAACTGGTTTTCCCAAGTTAATATCTACAAAGGATACAATGTTTTTCTAATTTCTTTTGCTCTATGTAAGTAAAAACATAATTGTCTATGGACATCTAATAGATGCAACATATGTTTGCAAATTTAGGAAAGAACACTAGCAAATTAATGGACTGGTTTATACTGCATTATCAAACTACCTTAAGAAGGAAAGCAGCATTGGTAATAATGTGGCTCTATCCTTACAAAAGATCAAATAGGGATGTTCAGAGGACAATGTTTGAAGTTCTCAAATTCTTTTAGCAGAGGTAATGGCCACCAGAAAAATATTTTCCAGGTCAGGAACTTAAGATGGCGTTTATCTGCTAGTTCAAAGGGAGAATGAATTAAGGCTGCAGTACCACGTTCAAATCCCATGGAGGAGTAGGATCTTTATATGGGGGGGTCTTAGCAGGAGAGTGCCTCTCAAAAATGCTTTACAAAGTTTAGAAGAGGCCACAGAAAAATTCTCAAATCCAACACGAAAATCAGAGAATGCAGCTGCTGACTGAATTTTAAACGGATGCAAAAAATTCAAGTATACTACATACAGGAGCTGAGAAGGGGTCACAATGTTTTTGTTGTGCCCAGCAAATTAACATTTTCCATTTACTTTTGTAAAGTTTTCTTGAAGGCGGCTTATGGGAAGATAAAATAATACGACAGATGGGGGGACAAGAACATAGGTTGTCTGGCTATCGATGGAATTGGAGAAACCATGTTGTAAGCTTGAGGTTTGAGACATCCGGATGAATCATATTGGTCAGGTGAGACAGGTCTGGAGTTGGATCAGAATCCAAGGTTGCAAAGCAGATGAAGCCATAGAAAGAAGAACCAAATCTGTCGAGGCTAGTAAGGTGCAAAGAGGATGACCTTGCTCTTCAACCTGGCAGCTTTCTGCAGGAATTTTGGAATTAGAAAACTTGGCAGGTAAGCATAATGCAGACTGGGGGCCCAATCACAGAGTAGAGCATTCCTCTGTGTTTCCCCCAGATAGGGGAATAGGGCAGAATAGCTCCTGCATTTGTTGTTTAGAGGAGAAACAAAAAGATTGCAGCAAGGCTGGCCCCATTGACATAAAATCATTTCTGTCACTTTCATGTTAAGAGACCACTCGTAAAGTAGAAGAATGGACCTGCTCAATATGTCTGATACCACACTGGACTTCTCAGGAATGTGCACTGCAATGAGAAAAAGAGGTTGGATGAGGTCACCCACTGCCACACTCTGAGTGCTTCTCGACACAAGGCGTAAGACCTGTTTCCTTCTCGTTTGTTGATGTACCAAACTACTGAATTTGTTCATTTGAATCTTACCTGTCCCTAAATGAAGAGCATCCTAGAAGTCCTGCAACATTAAGAGCACTGCTCTCATCTCTAGGACACTAATATTCAAATTGGCCTCTTCGGGCGACCAAGTACCCTGGACTGCGTTCCCCCAGAAGTGCCCCACCCTCCCAATCAGGGTAGAGTTGGTGGTCACTACAGCCTTGGGTTGAGGGAGAATGAAAGGCCGGCCTTGTAGAAGTTGATCTGACTGAATCCACCACCAGAGGTATCTCTTGCATACCTGAATGATTTTTATCTGAGCTGACATGCAAATAATAGACCATTGTGTTGCTAGCATCCATTGGAGAATTCTCATATGAAATCTTGCTACAGGAACTAAAATTAAGGCAGCTGTCATTGATCCCCCCCCGAGGCTTGAGGGATTAAGCAGGCTGAAAGTTTGGTGCTACGAATTATACTCCTGACCTGGAATCTGAGTGTCTGTACTCTTGAGAGAGGAAGAGTAGCTGTAATTGATGTGATGTTGAGCGCTGCTCCTACAAATTCTAAGGTCTTAGTCGGTTGTAGCAGGGACTCTTCGTAATTTACGGTTATCCCTAGATTTGAACAAATCTAAAAAATGCGATTTATTGCTCATTAGTAGATGCCTGGTCAGGGCGGTAATCATGAATTTGGTTAATACCCTGGGGGCTGTGATGAGGCCAAAGGGCAGTGCTACGAAATAATGACTGGCTTCCAGCTGCAAGTATGAGTACTTTCTGGATTACCTGTTTATCTTTATGTGACAGGATGCATCCTGAAGGACTAGTAAGCATATCCAGTCGTCCTTTCCCAAGAAAGGTAGAATGGACTGAACCGTGACCATCCAAAACTTTGTACGTCGAACTAACTTGTTTAAAATGCTGAGATCAAAAATTGGTCTCCAGTCCTCTGTTTTCTTTGACACTAAAAAGAATCTTGGGTAAGTTCGGGATTCTATCTGGCCTGGTGGGACCTCTTGGACAACTTTTTCTAGCAACGTTTTGTATTTCTAGTCCTGCTGCTTTCCTCTAAGTGGGTGGAACAGGAATTTGGCATACAGTTGAGGGGGGAAGGGAAAAGGGAATTATATAACCTTTGGAAATAATCCTCTGCACCCAAGTATCCCTTGTTATATCTAGCCAGGCTATCTGGTGCAGGGATAGTTGACCCCCCGATTGCATCTAGGGGTAGACACAATAGGACTTCCTTTCAGGAGTGCTGGTAGGGTCCATCAGAGAAAATCTCTGGACCTCTGGTTTTGCGGGCCTCCTCTGCAGCCCATTAGAGATCCACCCTCTGCCCCTAGGGGAACCATCTCCACATGTGTCCTGAAAAGGACTCTGGGACTTCCTGAACCACATCTTCTAACCACCTCGTTGATTCCTAGAAAATGATCTTTGAGGAGTCAAAAAACACAGGCCCACTGCAGACAGGGTCTTTCCATCCTTTTCATATCTGGAGAGTGTCCCCTTCACTTTTGGGACAAACAATCAACTACCATCACATAAGGCATTGATGAAGGAGGACTTTAAAGGCTTTGCAAAGTCAAATAAGTGCATCCAGACATGCCTCCTGTGTATATGCCTGAACCCATTGCCCTTGAGGCACCTTTGGCTGCATGTGAGATAAGTCTCATGGATGAATTTGAAATGGACTGTAGGGCAGCCAACAGAGGCAACAGAAAACTGAGCCTCAGCAGTAACGTTCCCTGAATGGAAATACATTTGTAGCCTAGTAAAATGTGCCAAATACGTCAGTGAGCTAATCACTGACACAAACAGACTTCCCAAATCAGTCCATCGCCCTAGACTCCCTGTTAGAGGGATGAACAGATGAACTTTCTTCAGCAAGCTCATTTTTGCTGGCCGCAGCCACAACCATGGCATCCATGGGTACCCCCCTTTATTCCAGAACTCCTGCTCAACAGATGGAGCAAGAATCTGATCTTGCCTCTTAGGGATTGGCCCAACTGAGTCAGGTTCCTTCCACGCCTGCCTAGAGACCAAATCAATCAGCTCTTCAGTGGGAGAAATAATCCAGGAGGTAGATGGACCACCTCTGAGGGCTTCCAGAAATACTGATTACTCCAGTGAAGAGTTGCTGGAGGACCTACCACCTCTCTGTTTAAGGATCTTAAGAATGTCTCCAAATAAGACATCTTCCAGAGGTGATTATGGGGACCCTTTATCGAAATCAATATTCTCAGTGGCTAACACTTGCGGAAAATCCAAGTGCCTCCTCTTGCACTTCCTTTTCCGGGGGACTTCCTTGTAGGATGTTCCGGTGAAGTGCCGGAAGAGACTAAGACCCTGTTGGGTGGTCTGGATGCCTTGAGCTGGCTGTCCCTTGTAAAAGAGAATGATGTGGCTCTAAGTGCAGACATATCTTGGAACCAAAAGGGAGATCCTAGGGGGTTGGATCTGTCCATCCTGTCTCAACAGAAAACAAACACTCTCTTCACTTTCTCAAAAGCAGATCTCTCCAGGGAGAAGAAAGACATCGGCTCTGAAAAACCTGGCTTCTGGAACACTACCTCCCTCTGCTCCAAGAATAACCTCCCTGAGGTGGAAGTCAGAGCCAAGCTATACAATGCCGAAGCTCCAAGGGGTAGAGACTGCTCTGAAAACCTAAGAGTCTACACCATCTTGGACCAGACAAGGTAGCTTCGGCTCAAAGAGTCATCCATATCAGAAGAAGGGGTCTATATTACCTTGTCGAAAGACGTTTACATCGAACACCTTTTCATCGATACAAACACTGAACGGCCACTTCAGCAAATTTTTTCACAGGGGAAAAAATCAGTTGGACAACCAAAAACCAAACAAACCGTCAGATCCTATGAAGTGGGGGGCTGTGCCCCCCTAAGTAATTATACCAACTCCAAGATCACACTACAGTGGAGTAAAGGGCAAACTCCTGACGACGGCCAAGCATTTTTTTCCCCTGGGAAAAAGATTTGCTGAAGTGGCCGTTCGGAGTTTTGGCAGTTCAATGTTTGTGTGTCGATGAAAAGGCATTCGATGAAAACGCCTTTTGACAATGTAATGTAGACCCCAAAGAAGTCGGAGCCAGTGCACTCAGAGTAGTCTTCAGATACGAAGATAATACCTTCAGATCAGAGCCAGACTGATCAAAGGTTCAGATCCAGGGACTCAAAGAATTGGAATCAAAGAAGGAGCAGACAATGGTGGTGTAACAGATGGACAGACTGAACCCTAGGGTGTAGGAGCCGGGAGAACACCCATCTGTATCTGTGCAGAGAGGAATTTCCTCAAATTTCTGTCTACATTTTCCTCAGTTAGACTTCTGGAAGAACAAGTTGAGGCAAGGGATGGTGACCTGGAACAATGACTCTCTAGAAAGGGAGAGGGGGACCCTAAAAGGCACTACATCCAAGCTTGGAGGATATTTTGTTCTTGGCAGTATCTTCAGACCCAAAGAAGATGGATCTGAAGATTTCCTCATCAGATCTAAAGGGGATTGAATCAGAGCAGCCTTTGGATCTGATCTAGATTTTTTCTTCAATGGCTCCAAGGAAGGAGTCAAAGAAGTGGAAGGCCTTGGAAACTTGGTAAAGGTCTCTATAGTCTTAGTCTTGTGGCACTGAGTCCCAGCAATAGCCTCTCCAAATGAAGATGGGAGCAATCCTTTTAATATCAGTTTATTTTTTCTGTCCACTATGGCCCTCGGTTTAAAGTTTTTACAAATAGAACAATCCTCTTGTGAGTGTTGAGGGCCTAACAATAAACACAAAATGTGGGCAGCAGAAAGGCAATTTATACCCACACTTTTGACCGTTTTTGAAGCCAGCAGGTCCTTTATCAAACATGCCTACTTTGGAAAGGGAAAACACAAAAGAGTTTTTTTTTTTTTTTTTTAAACTCAGTAAAGAAAAAAAAGAAACTATCAGCAATGGTACTAAGAACTACCTTAATGTATACAAAGGAGATTATGGGGAAAAGTTACCAATGATGGTAAGAAAAATACACAAAGTGCAAAAGGTAAGAGAAAAAATATATTTATATGCTAAGGAGGAAAAATATCAAGAAAAAAAAAATCACATCTTAATACAAGCTTGACAGCTCAGGCAGATCAAGTCATCTTGTGAAAAGCGGCAAACGAGATATGGGATATGTTAGGGGTTGTTGCATTATGGGTAAGGGGGGAGTTCAAGAGCTTTTTGGTTACCAGGAGCTTTAGTAACGGTAGAGTTGGATCTGAGGACTGGATCCGAACACAACAGTTGAGGATAGAATGAAAACTGACATCAGACGCACTGTTGTGACAAACTGCTTCAGGAAGAAGAGAAGATGGTTTAGGGCAATATCAGCGTTAGAGATGTGCAGCCAGCCCCGACGACAACATGATGCAGCAGAAGACTAGTATTTCTTTAACTGCAAAGCAACAACTGCTGAAAATATGAGTTCAAGGGAGCAACAGATGCTGGAAGATGAAGGGGAGTAGTTAAGTAATCTGTAGGACAGAGGGATAAATCCCTCACTATGCAACAGGCAGCCCCAGTTTGACAAGGAGTGTCAATGGTGCAACAAACAGCACATTCATCTCTAGTGCAGAAGACTAAGTTCTGTTCCTCCATGAGGTACATGGATTGCTGACACTGCACTGCAGCACTTCAGATTGTGTCATCCTTTGGAAGAGACATTAAACTGATGTCCCAACTGCTTTAGCTGGTGGTAGCTCAGGTGGATATAAAAGATCCCATGGCACCTATCGAAAACAGTAGTTTTTTTTTATTGATACATACATTACATATTATATACATATTTACATTATTCAAATCTATTTACAAATCTCCATATGCTATAAACTTCAATTTAAGCATCTCCCCAACTCTTATTCACAATCAAAAAAAGTTATGCACTTACCATAACGTTCCATGTTTGTTGTCCTCTTTCGCCAGCCCTTCTGACTGGATGGGCTCAGAGCAGATACTCTGCTCCAACTCGGCCAATACATTAGCTCGAAGTCTCTGTCTTGGCTCGTGGCTCAATACTTATCCCACAATGCATTGCAGTAACCCCCAGATCTTGTTTGCTGCTAGCCATAAACAGAAGTATATTCCTATTTGCATAACATGGGAAATATATATATATATATATATATATATATATATATATACATACATACACACACAGACACACAAAATACAAATAAGAGGAAAAACAAGCAATTTTAGAGGAACTCTCTCAGTAGAAGGAAAGAAAAACTCATCGGAGTACTCTAGGAGCCTTGGCTGGGGGAAGGAGGGAGGGACATAGAGAAGAGCGAGAGAGGACAACAAACATGGAACATTGTGGTAAGTACATAACTTCTTTATGTTATGTTGTCCCTCGCGCCTTCTTTCTTACTGGATGGGACAGCGTCCCTAGCACCATCTTCCTGGGTGGCTAATGGGAGTACACCTTTGAGCTCTGTGGACCCAAAAGAAGTTCTGTCAATGGAGGCCAAACCTACCTTGTAATGAGTAATAAAACTATGGGACCTGGCCCATGTAGCAGCTGCACAAATGCTGTCCACAGACAGTCTAGCATAGTAAGCAGAGGATGTTGCTAGACCTCTAGTTGAATGGCCTTTGATTTTTAACGGTAGACTTCTATTGTTTGAAGTGTATATAAAGTTAATACAACTGGTAAGCCAATTTGAAAGTGTAACTTTTGAGACTGGTTTGACTCGCTTTGCTTGAGAAAAGGAAACAAATAGCTGGTCTGTTTTCTTTAAATTTTTGGTTCTATGTAAATAAAATCTCAGTTGCCTATGTACATCCAACTGATGTAGTTTGTATTCTGCCTTGTTGGAATGATTAGGAAAGAAAAATGGAATTTCAATAGACTGGTTCAGATTGGATTGAGAGAAGACTTTAGGCATGAAAGACGGATTAGTCCTCAAGGATACTCTATCCTTATTAAAGATTAGGCATGGTGGCTTAATTAATGGAGTTTGCAACTCCGAGAATCTACATGCAGATGTAATGGCCACTAACAAGATGGCCTTCCAAGAGAGAAACTTTAGATCACATGAAGGCGGAGGATCAAAAGGGGCTAAAGTTAGATAAGTAAGAACTAAATTTAGGTCCCACGGTGATACAGGTTCTTTAACGGGAGGTCTCAACAAATAAGTTCCTTTTAAAAAAGCTTTACACAGCCTGTGTGACATGAGATTAGGAGTGTATTCACCGATGTGATAATTGGAAATTGCAGCTAATTGGACTTCAGTTGTAGCTGCAGTAGATCCTTGCTGAAAAAGTTCCGCTAGGAATTCTAAAATTGAACTAATAGAAGCATAAAAGGGATCTAGGTATCTTGTCCTGTAGGACAATCTCTTCCATTTGCTGGAATACAATTTTCTGGTGGACGCCTATTAAGAAGAGACCAAAATATGTTTGACTGGTGGAGTAAAACTTTGAAGCCTGACTATGTTTGGAAGTGGAGCAGCCAAGCTGTCAAATTGAAAAGCGCGCCTGACATATTAATCAAAAGGTCTGGGACAAGGACCAGAGCCCATGGCTTCTTCTGAAGATGAGACCAGAGGAAGGGGAACCAAATCTGATGAGGCCAATATGGAGCAATGAGAATTAGCCTGCTTCCCAAGACCATGGCTTTCTGAATGACTTTGGGAATTAGTGAAAGGGGAGGGAAGGCATACACTAGTCTCGAGGGCCAATCGTGGATGAGTGCGTCTCCTCCACTGGGGGGGGGGGGGCAAAGTAGCTGCTGCATTTAGTATCCAGGGGGGTTGCAAATAGGTCGCAGCAAGGCTGGCCCCAAACTCGGAAAATCTTGTCCGCTATGCTCTGTTTCAAAGACCACTCGTGAGGCATTAAAATCGCCCTGCAGAGCTTGTCAGCTATCACGTTGGATGTCCCCGGGATATGCTTTGTTACCAGAAAACATTCGGAAGAGATTGCCCGTTACCATCTTCAAGCATCTCTCAACAAAGGGGGGTATGATTTGGTTCCTCCTTGCTTATG
Organism: Protopterus annectens; assembly: GCF_019279795.1. Lineage (NCBI taxonomy): Eukaryota > Metazoa > Chordata > Ceratodontiformes > Protopteridae > Protopterus > Protopterus annectens. Next base: position 436,454,421 of record NC_056740.1, on the reverse strand, counting down.
TACCAGACTATGAACATGTTGTCTGACTGGACTGTAATCGTTCCTCTAGTGGGAGAGAGTCCTGAAGTGCTTGCAATGCCAGAAGCACTGCTCTCATCTCTAGAACAATGATGTGCAACTGACCCTCATGTTCTTCCATGTGCTTTGGACTGTTCTTCCAAGATAATGCCCCCCCCCATCTGAGAAGCATCTTTTGTCACCATAGCAACAGGTTGTTGTGGAACAAAGGGTCTTCCGATGGTCACATGATTGGACTGAAGCCATCATCGGAGATCTCTCGTGCATGAATTCGTTATCGTTATCTGGTGGGACATAGGAAGTTCTTGAAGAGACCACTGAGCAAACAGAAGCCACTGAAGGATTCTCATGTGCATCCTGGCTAGAGGGACAAGAGTGATGGTCAACGCCATGGTTCCAAGAAGTATTAGGACTATTTTTGCTTTTACTTTGCTCCTGGGACGAATGTCGACTATTTGTTGTCTGAGGACAGAGACTCTGTCGGGCGGAAGGCGAGCCATCACAGAAATAGTGTCTAGATCTGCACCAATAAATAAAATATGTTTACAAGACAACAAGGCAGATTTTGAAAATTCACTGCTATGCCTAACTGAGCACAAAGTTCCAGTGTAGTGTCCCTGGCCTGTAGAAGTAGATGCTTGGTGGTGGCAGTCAGGAGCCAGTCATCCAGGTATGGAAACACTGGGAATCCCAGGCGTCTCAGGTGAGCTGTTACTACGGCCATGCATTTAGTGAACACTCTGGGGGCTGTAGTGAGACCAAAGAGCAGAGCTCGAAACTGACAATGACTGGCTCCCAGCCGGAAGCGTAGATGCTCTGTCCATTTTTATGTGGCAGTACGCATCTTGGAGGTCTACTGATCACATACAATCATCTTTCCTTAAAAAGGGAAGAAAAGACTGCAGTGTCACCATTAGGAACTTTTAGTTATGTACTACCATAACTTTAGATGTTTGGGATCCATCTCGCCTACATTCTGTACTGATGGGCTCGGAGCCGATCCTCGGCTCCGACTCGCACGCTTATGCTATAGAGAAGCCTCTTATTGGCTGAGCTATTCTCTATCCCAGGATGCACCACCACTACTTCCCCAGATCTTGTTTGTCCGCACTCATGCACACACACATAACTGTTTATATAACATTGCCAGATGTTTCAAGATGAAACAATAGAATTCGGACCGTCCGATCTCTTCTGATCTCCAAGGCAGGGGGAAGGAGGGTGGGTTATTAGGAATGTAGGCGAGATGGATCCCAAACATCTAAAGTTATGGTAAGTACATAACTAAAAGATGTTATGTGATCCTATCTCGCCTACATTCTGTACTGATGGGACAGCGTCCCTAACACCTAATTCCTGGGTGGCTCACTGGAAAACACTCCTGAGCACTGTGGAACCAAATGAAGCTCGCCCCCGAGATGCCACATCCGATTTGTAGTGGGAAATGAAGGTGTGCGGGGAAGACCACGTAGCCGCAGCACAAATGTCACTAATGGCAAGCTTAGAATGGAATGCTATTGAAGTAGCCATAGCTCTTGTAGAGTGAGCTTTGACAGAGGTTGTAAGCTCTTTATTAGAAGAGGAATAAGCCTGACTAATACAGTCCCTGATCCATTTGGCAATAGTGACCTTTGTGACGGCTTTGCCCAATTTATTATCCGAAAAGGACACAAACAATTGATCTGTTTTCCGTGTTTGTTGGGTCCTGTCTAAATAAAAACGCAATTGCCTGTGAACATCCAATGTGTGGAAGATGTATTCCGCTTTGTTTGAGTACTTTGGAAAGAAAACTGGAAGTTCTAATGACTGTTGCAGGCAAAAACTGGAACAAACTTTAGGGACAAAAGATGGATTAGGCCTGAGGGATACTCTTATCTTTGTGAAAAAACAGGTACGGTGGTTTTACAGATAGAGCTTGAAGCTCTGAAACCCTTCTGGCAGAAGTAATCGCGACCAGAAAGGCAGTTTTCCAAGAAAGAAGTTTCAAATCACAGGTTGCTGCCAGTTCGAAGGGGGAGGAGGTTAAGGCACGTAATACCACATCGAGATCCCACGGAGGAGCAGGATGAGAAATCGGAGGTCGTAAAAGCGCAGCACCTTTCATGAAGGTTTTACACAATCTGTTGCTCATTAAAGGTGGGTTTATAGATTCATGAAAATTGGAAATAGTTGCCAATTGGACCTTGATGGTAGAGACTGAAGAACCTTGATTGAATAGGGAAGTTAGAAATTTCAGGACTTCTGACACCGGAACAGTGATGGGATCTAGACCCTGGAGTTGAGCCCAAATAGCAAATCTCTTCCATTTGCTAGTATACAATTTCTTAGTGGCAGACTTGTGGGCGAGGATAAGATATATGACTTCGGGTCTAAAGTATGATTCCTGACTATAGTCGGAAGAGGAGGAGCCAAGCTGTTAACTTCAAAGTGTGAAGGGACTGATGGAGTTGTCCCGACTGATGAATTAATAGGTCTGGGATCTGATCCAGGAACCATGGCCCGTCCAGTGCATATTTCCGAAGATAGGGGAACCATACCTGACGAGGCCAGTAAGGGGCAACTAAAATCATTTTGCTCCCCAAGTGAGATGCCTTTTGGATCACTCTGGGAAGGAGGGGAACTGGAGGGAAGTAGAGAGCAAGCCGGTGGGCCAAGGATGGGCTAATGCGTCCATAGGACTCTCCCCTGGAGCTGGAGTGAGAGAGAAGAACTTTCTGCACTTCGCGTTCAGCGGGGTTGCGAAAAGGTCGCAACAAGGAGTTCCCCATCTGCTGAAGATCTGAGTTGTCACTGCATCGTTCAGAGACCACTCCTGAGGAGAGAGAATAGTTCTGCTTAGTCTGTCGGCTATCACGTTGGACTTGCCAGGGATACGAGTCACTACCAGAAAACGTCTGGTCGCCACTGCCCATTCCCAAACTCTCATGGCCTCTCTGCAAAGGGGGTAGGATCTGGTCCCTCCCTGCTTGTTCAGATACCAGACTACTGACATGTTGTCGGAGTGAATGGCAATTACGCCCTGAGGGAGGTAATTGTGGAAGGCTTGTAGAGACAGAAACACCGCCCTCATTTCTAAAATGTTGATATGAAGGAGACTCTCTTCTGAATGCCATTTGCCTTGGACTGACCTGCCCAGGTAATGCCCCCCCACCCCATCTGGGAGGCGTCCGTCGTCAATGTGGCCATAGGAGGAGGTGGAACAAAGGGTCGTCCCTGATCCAGATTGGAGGGCACCAGCCAACAGCGAAGGTCCTGTTTGCAGGTTTCCGTGATCCGTATGAGGTGACTGTGAGGGAGATCCTGAAAGGACCACTGTGTCGATAGGAGCCACTGGAGAATTCTCATATGCAATAATCTTGCTAAGGGGACTAGGAGAACAGTGGCCGACATAGAGCCTAATAGCTGCAGGACCATCCTGGCTGGAGCTTTGGATCTGAGAAGCAAGGCTTGGACTTGAGCCTGTATAGTCTGTATCCTTTCTGTAGGAAGATAGACCCGCATTTGGTTTGAGTATCTCTACTCTGATGAACCTTATACGCCGAGATGGCAGCAACACAGACTTTGGCCAATTGAAGGGGATTCCAAGGGAAGTGCCTAGTGATATGGTGGCTTGTAGGTTCTGCAATAGTAGACGCCTGGAGGTGGCAGTTAGGAGCCAGTCGTCCAGATACGGAAACACCTGGAATCCTAGACTCCTCAGGTGAGCAGTCATGACCGCCAAACATTTGGTGAACACCCTGGGGGCTGTGGTGAGACCAAAGGGCAGTGCACAGAACTGAAAATGACCGTCTCCCAAGCTGAAGCACAAATGTCTCCTGGACGCCTAATCTATCAGGATGTGATAATAGGCGTCCTTGAGATCTATGGAGCACATCCAAACACCTTTCTCCAGCAGTGGGAGAATGGATTGTAAGGTGACCATTCGGAACTTGGACTTTTTGACTGATCGATTTAGGATGCTGAGATCCAAAATGGGCCTAAAGTCCCCGGTCTTTTTTGGCACCAAAAAGAATCTTGAGTAAGTCCCTAATCCGATCTGGTCTGCGGGGACCGGTTGGATGACTCCTTTTTGAAGCAGCTTTGAGATTTCTAAGGCTGCGATTTCCCATTGACTGGGTGGCGGGTCTGGGATTTTCTTGGACGGCGGTGGAGGGTGTGAAAAGGGGATGGCGTAACCTCCGGCGACGATTCGAAGCACCCATCGGTCCTGAGTGATACCTTCCCAGGCTTTTAGGTGCCTCGAAAAACGACCCCCGACTGGCTCTGGAGCTGCACAGTCGGGCAATCCTTCAGGGATTGTGGAAGGCTGAGGAGCCACGAAAGGACTCGCGGTCTCCAGTGTTGCGGGAGCCTCTGCTGCCTCTGGGACGGCGTCTTCCAGAAAAATTTCCCCCTCCTCTGCCTCTAGAAGGGGGATCGTCCTGCTGCGAGGGATAAGACTTCTGGGATTTACGGAACCACATTTTCCCTCCTCTTTTAGCCTTGAGGTAAGGCCGAAAGGGAGTGGAAAATCGTGCCCCTATGGCAGTCAAAGTCTTACCTTCATGCTCGCAGCGGGTCAATGTGTCCTTTACCTTGGGTCCAAACAAAGAGGACCCATCAAAGGGAGCGTCGGCAAAGGAAGACTTAAAGGCTTCCGCAAAATGACACAGGCGGAGCCAGGCTTGCCTCCATAGAGCAACACCCGTACCCATAGCTCTACTGCTCGGCTGCATATGAAATGAGCCTCATGGACGAGTTTGATATCGATGACAGCGTAGCCAACTGAGAGCCAACCGTCTGGGCCAGCTGCTCAGGTAGGTTACCCAAGAGGGTATCTGAAAGCTCCTTGATCAGATCCCTCTGAAATCTAGTGAAGTGTGTTAAATAGTTCAGGGACCTTAAGGTAAAGGCCGCTGAACTGAGGGTGCGCTTCCCGTACCGATCCATGCTCCTAGACTCCTTATTAGGAGGATGGACGGACGTCAAGCCTCTGCTACATCTTGTTGGGTAGCAGATGCCACCACCAGGGCATCTACAGCCACACCTTTGGTCAGAAACTCCTTCTCTGGGGGTGCTGATAAGAATTTATTTGGGCGAGCAGGCACCGGTTCCACAGAGTCTGGATGCTCCCACGCCCTTCGACAGATCAAATCTAGGAGCTCGTCGAAGGGCGGAGACACCCAGGAGGCGGAGGGCTGAGCCCCGAAGGCCTTGAGGAACACCGACTCGTCAGCGGAAGGGGGTTTGGAATGCCAGCCGCCTCGTTGTTTGAGGGCTTCCAAGATGTCTGCAAAGGAGACATCATCTGAGGACGACTTAGGGGACCCCTCCGCATCATCAAGATCAGTGTCCAACGTGAGAGACTCATCGGGGGAGTCTACGTGCTTCCTCTTGCACAGTCTTTTCCTTGGGGGTTCCTCCGAAGAAGCTTCAGAGGGACCTCCAGGAGGGGGGGAAACCCCACTGGGGGTGACCTCAGGCCCCGGGGCTCCGCTGTCTAGCGACAGGGGGACTATCAAAGACCCAGTCTCCGTGTGTAGGGAAGGTGCCGGTGAGACCGTGGAGGTAGCCAAAGAAGATTTGGCCAAAGCACTCCTCATGGCCCTGAAGGCCGGACCGCCAGAGTCCTGGGAAGGTCCAACCCCCGTGGCCACAACAGTAGATGGCACCCCCGCAGCCGACGCACCGAGAGGAAGGCTCGGAACCGAATACATCGGTCCCGAAGCGTCCCCCCCGGGGCCGACCGAGGAGGTCCGTGTACCGAACTCCGACTCGAGAGCCGAGGTTGGAGTAAGGGTCGGAGCCGACCCGAAAACCTCCATCGGCTCCACCAGCACCGGCTCCAACGGTGCCGAGGCTACTGGAGGAGGAACCAGAACTACAGGGTGGGCCATCGGCTCCGAAGCAGAGTGGGCTGGAGCCGAAACTAATTTCTGGAATACAGGAGACTGAAACAGTCTTAGGAGCACCCTGTCGATGTCCGAATCAGACATCTTGGAAGATCGGGAGGAGACCGACCGGGCCCGAACAGACTTCTCCATCGGCTCCGAAGGACTAGGGGACCGGCTCCGAATAGACTCGACCAGTATCGGTGCCGAGGGAGATTCCAAAACAATTTCCCAAGGAGGGCTTCGGCGCCAAAGGGGAAGAGTCTGAGCCGGCAACCCTCATCGGCTCCAAAATCAGTGGAGCCGATGAAAGTGACCCGCCTCTCGAAGCCCCAGCCATCGGCTCCGAAACCAGAGAAGTCGAGACTGGAGGCATCGAGGCAGACCGTTCCGCCCTCGGCTCCGAAGTCCGTGGAGCCGATGGAGAAGCCTGCCTAGATTTCTTACTGGTCGGTTCCGACGGACTGGTCGGAGCAGACTATTTCTTTTTCTTAGCTGGAGAGGAAGAGGAAGATAAGGCCTCCTCGAAGGAGGGTTTGATAAGCCCTTTTAAGATTAATTTATTCTTCCTCTCTTGGAGGACCCTAGAGGAAAAAGTGTGACACACGCTGCAAGACTCCTGTAGGTGTTTGGCGCCTAAACAGTACACGCACAAGGAGTGATCATCGGTGATGGACATTTTATAATTGCATCTCGTGCACTTCTTAAATCCTGAGGGTCTATGCTCAGACATAATGCCTGTAGACTACTCAGTATATCAGAGAAAAATACAATGTATGTCACTCAGAAACAGATTTTCACAATAATAAAGAAAACCTTTTCTTATATATTGTTTTTTTTTTTTTTTTTTTTTTTTTTTTTTTTAACAAGAGGCGAAGCCCAAGAAAGTTAAACAAATAACAACTACAAGTACAAGTACAAATGCACCAAAAAGGAGGGCCAAGAACCCTCTAACTCAAACAGGTACTTGACCTCCAAAATACAAGAAGACACACTAAAGAACTAGGGGAAGGCCCCTCTAACTTAAATGGAAACCTTTCCCTGTTCAGTCACACAAAATTACCACAGAAATTTTACAAAAACACACTTATACACAACGATAGCTGTTAAAACAGCTTTTGGGTAAAGATTAAAGAATTTCCTGACAGAAAAACTTTCAGAAAAAAAGCACTTAGCTCAGCCAAGTTCGAGACCACGTCCTAGCTTGTAAGCGGCAAACGAGATCTGGGGAAGAAGTGGTGGTGCATCCTGGGATAGAGAATAGCTCAGCCAATAAGAGGCTTCGCGCTATAGCATAGCGTGCCGAGTCGGAGCCGAGGATCGGCTCCGAGCCCATCAGTACAGAATGTAGGCGAGATAGGATTACATAACATCTTGGACTTCTTTACAGATTTGTTCAACTTGCTGAGATCCAAAGTGGGTCTCCAAACCCCTGTTCTTCTGGGTACTAAAAAGAATCTGGAGTAAGTTCCGAATCCTATCTGGTCTGTGGGGACTTCTTGGATGACTCTTGTTTAGCAACTCTTGGATTGCTATGGTTGCTTGTTCCCTGTGACTGGGTAGAACATTCAGAATTCTTCTGATCTGTGGAATAGGCTGGCAAAATGGCAATGGAATACCCTCTGGATATTATACTTTGTACCCACTTGTCTCTTGTGATATTTCGTCAGGCTTCTGAGTACAAAATTAATCGTCCCCCGACTGCCTCCAGTGAAGAGCAGGCAGGCCTCCTTTCAGGAGCACTGATGAGGTTGGCCGCAAAAGGAATCGCAGTCACCTTGGTTTTGCGGAGGCCCCCTGCCATGTCGGTGACGTCTACCATTATTGCCTCCCCCTCTGCCCCTGGTGAAGGGGTTCACCTTGTGCGGTCTTGAAAAACTCCCTGGGATCTTTTGAAATGCATCTTTCCACTTTTCTGGCCTTTAAGAAAAGGTCTTGAAGGAATGGAAAAACATACTCCAACGGCAGAGAGAGTTTTCCCTTCCTGCTCACATCTGGTGAGTGTGTCCTTGACTTTTGGTCCAAAAAGAGAGGAACCATCAAAAGGGGCGTTGGTAAATGTGGACTTGAAGGGCTCCACAAAGCTGCACAAGCGCATCCAGGAGTGCCCTCCTCAGGGAAACTCTGGAACCCGCTGCCCTACTTGAGCCATCTGCAGCATAGGATATTAGCCTCATGGAGGAGTTGACTATGGAATTTAAGGTGAGTAGCTGGGCAGTCACATTTTCTGAGACCCTACAGCTAATGAACCTTGTAGAGTACCTCCTAACTCCTTTAGGAGATCTCTTTGAAGTCTTGTAAAGTGTGTGAGGTAGTTCACCGATCTGAGGGTGAAAGTCGCTGATGAGAAAACATGCTTCCCGTACCGGTCCATCATTTCAGAATCCTTATTCGGTGGGTGGACAGATGAGGAAGTTTCAGAGAGTTCCTTCTTGGAGGCTGCTGCCACCACCATAGCATCTACAGGTACACCTTTTGAGAGAAATTCCTTAACCAAAGGAGCTGACAGGAACTTACTTGGCCTCCTAGGGACTGGCTCCATACTGTCTGGTGACTCCCACACCATTCGACTAACTAAGTCCATAAGCTCATCGAAAGGCAGAGAAACCCAGCAGGCTGAAGGCTGAGATCCAAAGGCCTTCAGGTACACTGACTCCTCATCAGAAGGATTGATGGGTTCCCCAAGCTGCCTCTCTGTTTTAGGATCTCTAGGATATCTGAGAAAGAGATATCTTCAGAGAATGACAGTGAGGGCCCTTCTGCTTCCTAGAGGTAAGTGTCAGAAATGATGGACTCATCAGGAGAGTCTACAAGCTTCCTTTTGCATGTCCTCTTCCGAGGTGGCTCCTCAGACGGGTAACTCTGGGGAGGTCTCGGAAGAGTGGGGCTCGCCCAATGGGGCTTCCTGAGGACCTGAATCTCTGCTGTCCTATGGATAGGATGGTGCCGAAGCAGACGCCAGTGCCTGAGGGGGAAGAACACCAGTATCCCGGAGTACAGCTGTAGGACGGGACAGCACACTCCTCCACCTCGAAGGCCAATCCCCCCCCCCCAGCCCCGAGGAAATCTCCAGTACCGAGGAGATTGGCTTCGAGACCAATATAGGAGCCAAGCTCACCCGCGCTGACGCACCGAGGGGCAGACTCAGAACCGAAGAGACTCGGGTCTGAAACCCCCCCCCCAGAGATGACCAGAGAACTACAGCTCCTAGACAATCAGGACAGCACCGAAAGTGTCGGAGCAGGCAACAGTTCTGAAGAGTCCCGAAGGGGTCCTGGAACCGAAGAGTCTACTGCAAGAGCTATCTGGCATTCTGGCTCCGAAGATCCAGCTTGGCTTGGAGGAGGAATAGTGGATGTAATCATCTTGGGTGGCTCCAAGACCAGTGGGGTCTGAGCCAAGAAGAATTTTGCCTGCGCACCACCCTGTCCACGTCGTCATCTGATAAGCTCCTAGAGGACCTGGATAAAAGAGTGGGGGGTCAAGACCTTTGAAGAAAGTACAGTTGTGTACACCTACCATAAATGTAGATGTTAGAGTGTCTTCACTGTTGCAGTCATGACTGTAGGGTTCTCCCCTGCCGGCAGGCAGCCCTCGGTCGGCCAGAATCCCAAAGTCTGGGTCCGGCGTCGGCTGTTCAACCATGCTCCCTGACGTCAGAGCGCCAGGAGTATAAAGCTGACAGCCGACGCCATCTTCTCCAGTTTTTCTTGCCCCAGATGTCAGGAGTCCCAAAATGAAAAAGGTCCCATAACCTTTGCAAATACACCTCAGAAGAATGGTGAAAAAAGGAACTACACAAAAGTAAACATAAGAGGGGACAGGAGGGAGGGAAACCCAGACTGCAACAGTGAAGACACTCTAACATCTACATTTATGGTAGGTGTGCAGAACTGTACTATGTTCATCGTGTTTCACTGTTGCAGTCATGACTGTAGGGTAGAATCCCAAAGCTGAAAGAAAGGGAGGTGGTCATAAAAAAGAATGGGCGGCTAGAAGGCCCTGCAAGACTGCAGAGGCAAAGCCTGCCCTAGACTTAGAGTAGAGAGGTAGATTGTAGTGCTTAGAGAAAGTATGCACTGAACTCCAAAGTTGCAGCTTCCAAAATGTCTTTGGTAGGAACTCCCCTGAGGAAGGCCGCAGAAGTGGCAGCCGCTCTGGTGGAATGAGTCCGTATACTCCCTGGGATTTGCTTTCCATGGTGTGAATAACAAAATCGGATTCCATGAGCAATCCATTTAGAAATGGTCTGTTTTGAAATGGCTTTACCTTGGGAACTTGAAGCATAAGAAACAAACAATTGTTCTGATTTTCTGATGTCCTTGGTTCTGTCCAGGTAATAACGTAGTTGTCTGTGTACATCCAAGGAATGTAAGATCCTTTCCCCTTTATTTTGAGGAGTGGGGAAAAAGGTTGGCAAGTGGATAGTTTGATTTAAAGCCACTTTGGAAACCACCTTAGGCATGAAGGTAGGATTAGTCCTCAAAGATACCCTGTCTTGATGAAAAATAATATAAGGTTCCACAGCCATAAGAGCTTGTAACTCTGAAACTCTCCTGGCAGAGGTTAGGGCTAACAAGATAGCTGTCTTCCAAGATAAAAACTTGATGTCAGAAGAGGCAGCAGGCTCAAAAGGAGGCAATGTTAGTTTTTCAAAAACATAGTTGAGATCCCAAGCAGGAATGGGAGGGGATCTAGGAGGTCTTAAGTTCTTGGCTCCACTGAGAAACATGAGCTGGTGGGAAAAGATGGGAGGGTCTGTATTATAATGAGCAGAAATAGTAGAGGCACGTATCTTAATGGAAGAGAAAGAGAGACCCTCGTGTAAGAGATCCGTCAAGTAAAGTAAAATTAAGGTAATGTTAGGAAGAAGAGGATCAGAATTCTGAGCCTGCATCCAGGAACAAAATCTTTTCCATTTTCCTGCATAAGATTTTCTAGTGCTAGGACGTCTGGCTTCTAAAATAACATCCAAAACCTGCTTGGGTAAGAAAGAAGAAATCAAAGGCCCTGGATTAACCAGGCCGCCAGGCTGAGAGATCTGACATGAGAGTGTAGAACCTGACCCTGATGTTGGGACAGAAGGTTCGGAGATTGAGGTAAAACCCAAGAGGGCTCCAGACATAGGTTTTTTAGAGTTGGATACCAAAACTGCAGATTGGAGCCAGCAAGATTATCATCTTGGGCTTGTCCTGTTTTATCTTCAATAAGACCCGTGGAAGAAGAGGAAGAGGCGGAAAGGCATATCCCGAGAGGTTCCTCCAACTGAATGACAGGGCATCCACTTTCCAAGCTTCTCTGTGGAAAGACCTGGTGCAAAAATTCTGTAGTTGATGATTGAGATGGGATGCAAAGAGGTCTATGTGAGGACATCCCCAGACTGCTGTTATCATCCTGAATATTTTGGTGTCCAGCATCCACTCGTGTGGATCCGAAAGGTTTCTGCTCAGACTGTCTGCCAGGAAGTTTTGTTTCCCTGATAGAAACTGAGCTTGAAGATCCAGATTGCAGGCTAGAGCTGTGTTCCATAGATCCATGGCTAGTCTGCAAAGGGGGTAGGAATGAGATCCCCTTTGCTTGTTTATGTACCACATAACTGTGGTGTTGTCTGTCCGTATTAGTAGTTGTCCTGGTTGTAAAAGATTCCTGAAGGCCAATAGAGCTTTCTGAACGGCTAACATTTCCTTTAAATTGATATGCAGGTGCTTCTGATCCTTTGTCCAAAGGCCCTGCAGACAGTTGCCCTGAAAATGGGCTCCCCAAGCATAATCCGAGGCGTCCGTGGTTAGAATCTGAGTGGCAGGAGGCAGACGGAAGGGTTTCCCTTTGTTTAGAGCACATGCCCTGGACCACCAAAGAAATTCCTTTTGAGGCAAGGAAGGACGGAGATCAGTATGTCTAAACTGTGGCAATGCTGAGACCATACACTTTTTAGGTACCACTGTATTTTCCTCATGTGTAGTCTTGCATATGGTACGAGAAGGATGCAGGAGGCCATGTAACCCAAAGCCTGCAGGAATTTCCTTGCAGCTAGTTGAGTTAAAGTTGCCAAGGTTTTGAAAGTTGAAGCCAGCTGTAATTGTTTTTCGGATGTCAGAAATGCCATCTGGGTTGTGTTTAGAAGAGCACCAGAAAAGTTATCTGTTGTGATGGTGTCAAATTTGACTTTTTTATGTTTACAGAGAATCCCAGGAACTTGAGGAGGTTCTGTACAAATTCTAGATGCTGGAAAAGACATCCTTGCTATCTGCCTGAATTAGACAATCGTCCAGATAAGGGTAAATTTGAATTCCCTTGAGTCTGCAGTAAGCTACTACTGGAGCCAGGCATTTGGTGAAGACCCTGGGCTCAGTAGACAATCCAAAGGGCAGCGCAGAGAATTGAAAGTGCCTCGATCCGGCCTTGAACCGGAGGTATTTTCTGCGATCCTGCCTGATGGGAATGTGTAAATATGCCTCCTTTAAATCCAAAGTTACCATCCATGCATCTTTGGACAGCATTGGAAGTAGCTGCTGTAGAGTAAGCATCTTGAATTTTGGACTCTCTAGAAAGGTGTTCAAGACAGACAGATCCAGAATGGGTCTCCATGAGTTTTGCTTCCTTGGGACTAGAAAGAGCCTCGAGTAAAAACCTTTTCCCATCTCCGAAAGTAACCAGTTCTATGGCATTCATAGCCAGAAGAGCTTCCACCTGGTGTAAGGCCTCCGTCCATTGATGTTTTGGAAGGTCTGGCCATCCGCTTGGCCTTGGCAAGGTATGAAAATGGAATTTGTAACCTCTTAAAACCACATCCAAAACCCACTTGTCTTGGGTTATTTGAGTCCAATTTTGATAAAAAAAGAGAGAGTTTTCCTCCGAGAGGGACTTCCAGAAAAGAAGTTCCTGTAGTCCAACAGAGGGAGTCATTGAGTTTGTTTCCTTTGAGTTTGTGACCTGTCCTCTCCTCCCCTAGGGGTAGAAGCAGTCCACTGTCTTGGTCTATAAGAAGCTTGTGTTTGAGGCCTTCCTCTGGAGCATCTATATCTACCCCTCTAAGCCCTGTCTGAAGTGGGAAAGGACCAATTTTTTGAAGGCCAATTCCTGCTAAATCTAGGTGGCTGTACTTGTAAGAAATCTTTAACTGTTTGCATGGATTTTGCCTTATCCTCCATCTTTTTAATCACCTCTTCAGCTTTTGATCCAAACAAAACATTATGCTGAACAGGAGCATCCAATAATTTAGCCCTTAATTGTTCAGGCAAATTTTGTTCCTTTAGCCATGCATGTCTTCTAATGACTGTGCCGGAGGCCGCAGCCCTACAAGAAGTCTCCAAGGCATCAAATCCACAGTGTAAACCATGCTTCCCAACTTGTTCAGTGGCATGCAGTAAGTCATGTAATTCCTTATCATCTGCACAGGCAGAAATGGAAGTAAGCTTTTGTTTTAAAACAGACAAGAGAAATTGCTGGTATTTCAGCATATGAAACTGACAGTTTAAAGCCCTAATGGACAAAGTAGCAGAAGTGTACACCTTTTTGCCCCATCTTTCTAAGGATCGAGAATCCTTTTCAGTAGGAATGGGATTTTTGGCAGAAACGGCCTTAACTCCCTTAGGACCCTGAGAAATGGTTTCAGGGTCAGCAGAAGGGTTCTGGTATAAAAACTGGTGGGAATCAGGAACCCTGTAATATCTATCAGGCTTAACAGGAGCAAGAGGAAAAGAGTCAGGGGTTAAGTTAGCCTCCGAAAAGGCATCATCCACAAAATCCAAAACAAGAGGAATAGCCAGGGGTCTATGTTGGGGAAGAAGAAGAACATCCCTCAGTCTTTTCTTAGATTCCGAATACTCCTGTCATTCCCAGTGGAAATGTTCCCTCATTTCCCTCATTTCATGCAAAGTTTCCCCAAAAGAGAAATCCTCAGGGGGAGAAGCTGAAGGAATGGATTCCTCAGCATCAGAATCCTCATAAGGAGGCAAAGAATATTCCTGGTCAGAAGAAGAAACTGAGGAAACAGAAGCCTGATCAGAGGAATCATAATAAACATCCTGCCTTGGCCTTTTATCTGGAGGGGGATGTGAACCCCTAATCATAGTAAGTAAATCCTCCGCCATCTTGATTAACTGTTTTTGTGACTTGGGAGCCGGTTCAGAAGAGGCCTGTGTTGCAGTCTTTGATTTAGGAGTAGTCTTTGCCTTTGTCTTTGGCTTTGCCTTTATAAGAAGCTGAGTAGGCCTGAAAACCCCTTCGGAAGCCGGTACCTGCACAGCGGCTCCGGACCCATCCGAAGGAGCATTGTCCGAAGGTCCTGCAATAGAAATATTTAAAGGCCTGGTTGGCTCCTCATGAGAGTCCATTTCGGCCATCGGTTCTGAAATGGCCGACGACAGGGGCTGCAAAAGCACCTCACTGACGGCCGAACCTGAAGCTGGCTCCGCTTGTGCGCTATCATCAGATTTGGACCTCAGAGGCCTGTCTTTATCCTTGCGACGTTTGCGAACTCCGGTAGCTGGAACTGTGTCCGACGACATTTTGTAGTTAAAGTGCCTACCGAAGTAATGAAAAGCCAAATCGTACCTTTGTTTAATTGTACGTTGATTGAATCTAGCACAAAACCGACAACTAGCTACGTCGTGGTCAGGGCCTAAGCAAGGAATACAGTAAGAATGAAAATCCTTATGAGGTATTTGCTTCCCACATGAAAAACAATTATTAACTTTTTCTGACATCAGAGTGGAGCAAGAAAAAAGTTTCCCCAACGGGGTACTTAGCTTTGAGTGGAGAAGAATATCTTCGGACTGAAGTTTATCAGAAAAAATAGTCGGGAGTCAGCCAACCTGCACTTGCGAACTATCACCGCACGGCAAGAAAGACTGGAGAAGATGGCGTCGGCTGTCAGCTTTATACTCCTGGCGCTCCGACGTCAGGGAGCATGGTTGAACAGCCGACGCCGGACCCAGACTTTGGGATTCTGGCCGACCGAGGGCTGCCTGCCGGCAGGGGAGAACCCTACAGTCATGACTGCAACAGTGAAACACGATGAACATCAGGGGATCTCAAAGTCAGAAATACCAGTACAAATTCAACGGACTGGCTCCAAGTAGTCTCCCTCGGTTATCAAGGCGGTGGAGCTGAGGAGATAGATTTCTCAGTCAATTTAGGCAATTTCTTTGTAGGCTCTGAATGAGCCTAGGAAGAGGATGAAGAGGAAGGTCTCTTGGACTTGTGACTAGTAGTTGGAGAAGATTGTAAACTTCTTCAAAAGAAGGCTTTATTAAACCTCGTAAAATCAGTTTGTTTCTCCTCTCATGTAACACTCGAGAGCTGAAGGAGTGACAAAAAGTACAGTTGTGTACACTTACCATAAATGTAAATGTTCGAGTGTATTCACTGTTGCAGTCATTACGCTTGGGTTATCCTGCTGGCAGGCTACCCTCAGTCGGCCTGAATTCCAAAGTCTAGGTCCGGCGTCGGTTGCTGTTGCCTCTTCCCTGACATCAGTGTGCCAGGGGTATAAAAGATGCAGCCGACGTCATTTTCTTCAGTTTTTCTTGCCCCAGATGTCAGGTGCCCCCCAAAAGGGTAGGCTAAAAGTATGCCAATAAAACACGCATGCACCAAAATATATATACCACCTTCATCTATAAGCAAATACACCACACAAGTTGTATAGGTTAGAGAAGAGCAGATAGCATGCAGCAAAGATATGGGGGATGGTGGGTGGGTAACCTGGACTGCAACAGTGAATACACTCTAACATCTACATTTATGGTAAGTGTACACAACTGTACTATGTTCTCCGTGTTTCACTGTTGCAGTAATTACACTTGGGTTGAATCCCAAAGCTAAGGTTGGGAGGCTGGAGCTAAATAGCATTAGGAGCGGCTATGAGGCCCTGCAGAACTGCAGTGGCAAAGCCTGCCCTGGATTTAGAGTAGAGTGGTAAATGATAGTGCTTTGTATAGGTGTGCACTGAACTCCAGGTAGCAGCCTCTAAAATGTCTTTGGTTGGTACTCCCCTGAGGAAGGCTGCTGAAGTGGCTGCTGCTCTGGTTGAATGTGGCCTAATGCCCTTAGGCACTGGCTTGCCATATTGTGAATAGCAGAAATGAATGCAGTGGCCTATCCACGTTGAAATAGTCTGCTTTGAGATAGCCTTTCCTTGTGATCCTGCAGCATATGGCACTAGTAGTTGCTCTGTCTTTCTGAAAGCTTTGGTTCTGTTCAAGTAAAAGCGTAGCTGTCTGTGTATGTCCAAAGAATGCAGAATTCTCTCCCCCCTATTCTGTGGGTTTGGATAAAAAGTAGGCAGATGAATAGTTTGGTTAAGGGCCACACTGGACACTACCTTAGGCATAAATGTTGGGTTTGTCCTCAGAGAAACCCGGTCTGGATAAAAAATGATAAAAGGTTCCACAGCCATGAGTGCCTCTAGCTCTGAGACTCGTCTTGCAGAGGTTATTGCTAGGAGCAGAGCTGTTTTCCAAGATAAATACTTTATATCAGCTGTAGCGGCTGGCTCAAAAGGAGGCAGGGTGAGTTTTTCCAAAACATAATTGAGGTCCCATGCAGGTATAGGTGATCTCCTTGGAGGCCTTAAGTTTTTGTCTTCTCTGAGGTACTGTCTTAACAAGGGATGAGAAAAGATTGGTGGCTCTGTATTGTAATGAGCCGAAATGGAAGTGGCATGAATTTTAATTGATGAAAAAGACAGGTCTTTGTCCAGCACCTCAGTTAGGTATTGCAAAATCTGAGGAATATTTGGTGCAGCTGTGTCAATTCCTTGTGCCTGGTTCCAAGCACAGAATCTCTAACATTTTCCAGTGTAAGATTTTCTGATACTAGGCCTTCTGGCCTCCAAAATGACATTGATTACAGCTTTAGTGAGAGGCACGTTTTGTATCACTACATTATCCGCCATGCTACCAGATTTAAGGTCTTTAATTGGCTGTGCAGGATCTGATAGTTTTGTTGGGATAGCAGATGAGGTATTTGAGGGCAAGGTCCAAGCCAGGCATTGAGACAAGTTCCTTAGGATTGGGTACCAGTGCTGGTGGGGCCAGTCTGGGGCAATCGGTATCATCTTTGGCTTCTCTTGTCTGACCTTTAGGAGTACCTTGGGGAGGAGAGGCAGTGGAGGGAAGGCATATATTGCTAAGCTTTTCCAGCTGAAAGAGAGGGTGCCCACTTTCCATGCTTGTCTGTGATAAGTCCTTGTGCAGAATCTTTTTAGTTGGTAGTTGTGAGGAGAGGCAAATAGATCTATATCCGGGCATCCCCATTTCCTTGTTATCATGCTGAAGACTTGTGGATCCAATTTCCACTCGTGGGGATCCATAAGGTTTCTGCTTAGTTCATCTGCCAGAGTATTTATCTTTCCTGGCAGGAAATGTGCCTGCAGATATACTTGGTAAGTCAATGCTGTGCCCCACGTACTCATGGCTAGCCTGCAAAGGGGGTAAGAATGAGTGCCTCCCTGCTTGTTTATATACCACATGACCATGGTGTTGTCTGTCTTTATCAGTAGTTGTCCTGGATGAAGTAGGTCCTTGAAGGCTGTCAGGGCATTCTGAACTGCTAACAGCTCTTTTTGATTGATATGTAGATGCATTTGCAATGGTGATGGACAGGTGGACAGATGAGATCAGACAGGAGTCCCCATGGACTATGTTTGCAGATGACATTGTGATCTGCAGTGAGAGTAGCGAACAGGTGGAGACTACCCTGGAGATATGGAGATATGCTCTAGAGAGAAGAGGAATGAAGGTCAGCAGGACTAAGACAGAATATATGTGTGTTAATGAGAGGGAGGATATAGGAATGGTGAGGATGCAAGGAGTAGAGGTGGCGAAGGTGGATGAGTTTAAATACTTGGGGTCAAAGTAACGGTGAGTGTGGAAGAGAGGTGAAGAGAGTTCAGGCAGGATGGAGTGGGTGGAGAAGAGTGTCAGGAGTGACTTGTGACAGACGAGTACCTGTAAGAGTGAAAGGGAAGGTCTACAAGAGGGTAGTGAGACCAGCTATGTTATATGGGTTGGAGACAGTGGCATTGACAAAAAGGCAGGAGTTTGAGCTAGATGTGGCAGAGTTAAAGATGTTAAGATTTGCATTGGGTGTGACGAGGGTGGACAGGATTAGGAATAAGTATATTAGAGGGTCAGCCCAGGTTGGAAGGTTTGGAGACAAAGCCAGAGAGGCAAGATTACGTTGGTTTGGACATGTGCTGAGAAGGGATGCGGAGTATATTGGGAAAAAGATGTTAAGGATGAAGCTACCAGGTAACAGGAAAAGAGGAAGGCCTAAGATAAGGTTTATGGATGTGGTGAGAGAGGACATGTAGGTGGGTTGGTGTGACAGAGCAAGATGCAGAGGACAGGAAGAAATGGAAACAGGTGAGCCGCTGTGGCGACCCCTAACAGGAGCAGCCGAAAGAAGATGATGAGGATGTAGATGCATTTGGTTTGCAGACCATGTGCCTTGAATACATCTTCCTGCCATGTGGACCCCCCAGGCATAATCTGATGCATCCGTTGTTAATATCTGAATGGCTGTCCCTTGTTCTGGTGACAAGCCTTCGCCCACCAATGAAACTCCTGTTGCAGGCAGGGAATGAGGGAAATTATTGTTTCCAGGCTGTGGCAATATTGAGTCTAAACACTTTTTAGGTACCACTGAAGTTTCCTCATATGCAGTCTGGCATATGGAATTAGTAGAATGCAGGATGCCATGAAGCCCAAAGCCTGCAGAATTTTTCTTGCAGATAACTGGGCCTTTATTGCCAACAGGTTGAAATAGGTAGTCAGTTGCCTTTGTTTGTCTGGCATGAGATAAGCCATCCGGGCCAGTTGTATTTAAGCTTGCACCCAGGAATATTATCTCTTGAGAGGGTACTAGTTTTGATTTCTTTTCATTAACTGTGTACCCTAGGCCTGTTAGAAATCTCTTTACAAATGCCAGATGCTGTAGTAGAATGTTCTTATTCTCTGCTTGAATGAAGCAGTCATCCAAGTAAGGATATATTTGTATTCCTCTTTGTCTGCAGAATGCAATTACTGGTGCCAGGCACTTTGTGAAGACCCTGGGTGCAGTAGATAAGCCAAAGGGCAGTGCAGAGAATTGGTAGCGCATTGAGCCAGCTTTGAATCTGAGGTATCTTCTGCATGTTTGTCTGATTGGGGCATGCATGTATGCCCTCTTTTAGGTCTAAAGTCACAAGCCAAGCCTTCTTGCCCAGCATGGGCAGAAGTTGCTGTAGAGTCAACATTTTGAATTTTGGTACATCCAGAAATGTGTTTACAATAGATAGGTCCAGTATTGGTCTCAAGGTCTTGTCCTTTCTTGGTACAAAGAACAGTCTTGAATAAAATCCTTTTTTCCTGCTCTTGCTCTGGTACTTGTTGAATGGCCCTCATGTCCATGAGGGATGACACTTGCTTTTGCGCCTCTGCCCATTGATGTTTGGGCAGGTCTGGCCAACCGTTTGTCTTTGGCAGGGTATGGAAGTAAAACTTGTAGCCTTGTGACACTATGTCTAGGACCCATTTGTCCTGTGCCAGTTTTGAGAAAAAAGTGCTAGTTTTCCCCCTAAAGGTGCTGCCAGAAGATAAATGCTTGGTGCAGGCAGGGGGAAGTCATTGGGACTGTTTCCTGTACGGTTGTGATTTGTCTTCTCCACTTTTGGAGGTAGAAGCACCCCACTGTTTAGACCTGTACGAATCGTGGGGCTGGGATCTGCCTCTTGGGCGTCTGTATCTGCCCCTTTGTGGTCTGTCTGACACTGGAAAGGACCAATTCTTTGTAGGCCAGTGTCTGCTAAATCTTGGAGGCTGAACCTGTAAGAAATCTTTAACCGTTTAAATAGATTTAGTTTTGTCCTCCATTTTCTTTAACACCTCTTCTGCTTTAACACCAAACAAAGTATCATGCTGTAATGGGGCATCTAATAATTTTGCTTTGACATGATCAGGCAGACATTGTTCCTTTAACCAAGCATGCCTCCTGATGACAGAACCCATAACAGCGGCTCTGCAGGAGGCCTCCAAAGAATCAAAACCACATTGCAAAGTATGCTTTCCAACTTGTTCAGCTGCATGCAATAAATCCTGCATTTCTTTATTTTCTGCACATTCAGAATTTGTCAACATTTTCTGTTTAAGCAGTGTCATAATATATTGTTAATATTTGAGCATATGAAACTGACAATTTAAAGCCCTTATTAGCCAAGGTGGCGGAAGTGTAAATCTTTTTTCCCCATCTGTCCAATGCCCTAGAATACCTGTCAGAGGGGGGTAGGGTTTTTTGCAGCGGAAGCCTTAACCCCTTTGGGACCCTGAGAGACTGTTTCTGGGTCAGCAGCAGGGTTTTTGAAAAGGAATTTATCAGAGTCGGGGACCCTGTAGTACCTGTCCAGCTTAACAGGAGCTGGAGGTAAGGAGTCAGGGGTCAGACTGGACTCTGAAAATACATCAACAATGTCCAACACAGGTGGAATAGCTAGTAGCCTGTGTTGTGGTAGTAAAATTAAGTCTCTGAGCCTTTTCTTAGATTCTGAAAAATCTTGGCTCTCCCAGTGGAAGTGCTCCCTCATGGTATGCAAGGTTTCCCCAAAAGAGTAATCCTCAGGAGGAGAGGCTGAAGGGATAGATTCTTCAGCATCAGAATCCTCATAGGGAGGAAGAGAGTATTCCTGATCAGAAGAGGAATCAGATGAAATGGAAACCTGATCTGAAGAGTCATATTCTGTCTCTTGCCTAGGCCCTTTATCAGGTGGGGGATGGGAACCCCTGATCAAAGTAATTAAGTCTTCGGCCATTTTCAGCATCTGTTTTTTCGGCATGGAGGCCTATCCATGAGGCTGTTGTACTTGTTTCTTTGTCTTTAAGAGTGCTTTAGTCTTTGCCTTTGAAGCTGAAGTCGTTTTAATGTATAATTGAGTTGGTCTGAAAACACCCTCAGAAGCCGGTGTCTGCTCAGCGGCTCCAGACCCATCTGAGGGAATAGTCTCCAAAGGTCCAATACCTTGACCTTCCAGCGGCCTACGCGACTCCACGTGGGAGTCAGTAGCAGCCTGCGAGTCTAAAGTAGCGGGCATCAGGGGCTGCGAAGGCGCTTCACTGAGAACCAGCAACTGGCTTAGAAGAAGCTTCGTTGTCGGTTTTGGAACTCGGATGCCTGTCCTTTTCTTTTTCTTTGCTTTTCTTTTGAATTCCGGTAGTCGGATGGCTATCCGAAGACATGGTATAATTAAATCTTCTTCCAAAATAGTGTAATGCAAAATCATACTGACGCTTAATAGTGCGTTGGTTAAATCTAGCACAAAACCGACAACTAGCAACGTTGTAGTCAGGGCCTAGGCACGGAATACAGTAAGAATGAAAGTCCTTATGAAGTATTTAATTCCCACAAGAAATACAATTATTAACTTTTTCTGATATCGGTCTGGAGCAAGAAAAAAGTTTCCCCAACAGGGTACTTGGCTTTTAATGAAGACTTCGGATCTGAAATTCGAACACGAAAATCTCAGGAGTTGGCCGACCGGCACTTGCGAACTGCTTATGCTTTGGGCACCGCCCGGCAAGAAAGACTGAAGAAAATGGTGTCGGCTGCATCTTTTATAGCCATGGCGCACTGACGTCAGAGAAAAGGCGACAGCAAGCAATGTCGAACCTATACTTTGGAATTCAGGCCGACTGAGGCTAGCCTGCCAGCAGGATAACCCAAGTGTAATGACTGCAACAGTGAAACATGAAGAACATCTGCAGGACTCCTGCAAGTGAATAGCACCTATGCAGTACACGCACACACTGTGCCCATCAGTTATAGACATCTTTTGGGAGCAATGTTGGCATTCCTTGAACCCAAAGACTTTGGGTTCTTTATCTCTGGACTCTCTAGACATGTTGAACTACAATAAAATTATACCAAAACTATGCCAAGATAAACACACAGCAAAAAACAGTACAAGGAACTAACAGCTCTACCCTCTAAGTTAAATGGGCGCTAGGCCCTCTAACTTAAACGGACCTAGCCAAGCTGACGAGGAACAGACAACACAAACCCTCTAATAAAAAATGGGTTACTTTTAGCTCTCCAACTTAAACGAGCTAAAAGGGAAATACACAATTACCACAAGACTAACAGGGATAGGATAGGCCTAGTGAGAAAACGACGGCCAATAAGCAACAACACCCTGAATAAACTTTCCTGCCAGATGAGCCCCGCATGCATAGTCTGATGTGTCTGTAGTTAGGGTTTGGGCGGCCGGCGGTAGTGTAAATGACAGTCTCTTGTTTTGGTAGAAGGCCTCTGCCCACCATAGGAACTCTAGGCACAGGCAAGGTATGATAGGAATCATTGCTTCCAGGCTGTGACAATGTTGACTCCATAAACATTTTAAGCACCACTGAAGTGTCCTCTATGCAGTCTTGCATATGGAATTAGAAGAATGCAGGAGGCCATGAACCCCAAGGCTTGCAGTATTTGTCTTGCAGATAGCAGGGTTTTTGTGGCCACTTGTTTGAAGCAAGTCACCAAATTAATTTGCTTTTCTGGCGTAAGGAAAGCCATCTGGGCAGCTGTATTCAAGCTTGCGCACAGGAATGTAATTTTTGAGAGGGTACCAGTTGATTTCTTTTCGTTTATGGTGTACCCTAGACAAGTTAGAACCCTTTTTACAAACGCCAGATGTTTTAGAAGAATGGCCTGGTTTTCTGCCTGAATTAGACAATCGTCCAGGTATGGATATATTTGAATATTTATTTGCCTGCAAAATGCAATTACTGGAGCCAGGCACTTTGTGAATACCCTGGGCGCAGTAGACAAGCCAAAGGGCAGTGCAGAGAACTGATAATGCAAGTAGCCTGCTTTGAAGCGTAGGTATCTTTTGCAAGATTCCCTGATTGGGATATGCAGGTAAGCCTCTTAAATCTAGAAATGCTAACCAGGCATCCTTACCTAGCATAGGAAGTAACTAGTGAAGAGTCAGCATCTTGAATTTTGGAATGTCCAGAAAGGTGTTTAGAGTAGACAGGTCCAGAATTGGACTCCATGATTTGTCTTTTCAGGGTACCAGAAAAAGTCTGGAATTGAAACCTTGTCCTTTTCCTCTTCTGGTACTAGTTGAATAGCCCCCATGTTTAGGAAGGAAAGTACTAGTTTCTGAGCCTCTGCCCACCGATTTGGCGGCAGATCTGGCCACCTGTTTGGAGTTGGCAACGTGTGGAAATGAAATATGTATCCCTGAGACACTATATTTAAAACCCATTTGTCCAGAGTTATAAGTTGCCAGTTTTTTGGTAAGCGCTTGGTAATTTTAAAGGAAAGTCATTGAGGCTGTTTATCATAGGGTGGAGTCTTACTTCCAGATTTGGAAGTGGAAGCACCCCATTGCTTAGTTCTGAAAGTCCCTTGGGACTGAAACCTGGTGCTTTTGGAATGTCTGGGTTTGGCTTTAGTGGCTCTGGAAGGAGCTGGAAAGGACCAGTTCTTAGTAGGCCAATGCCTACTAAATCTAGGAGGTTGTACTTGTAAGAAATCTTTCACAGTCTGCATAGATTTAGCTTTATCTTTCATCTTTTTTACAACTTCTTCAGCCTTATTGCTAAACAGGCGGTCCTGCTGTAAAGGAGCATCCAAAAGTTTTGCTTTAACATGATCAGGCAGAGATTGCTCCTTAAGCCAAGCATGCCTTCTAAGCACAGACCCAGTAACAGCAGCCCTGCAAGAGGCCTCTAAAGAATCAAAACCACATTGCAAAGCATGTTTTCCAACTTGTTCAGCTGAATGCAGTAAATCCTGTAAATATTTATTTTCCACACAGTCAGAAATCAACATAATTTTCTGTTTAAGCAGTCCCATGACATGCTGTTGATATTTTAGCATATGGAATTGACAGTTTAAAGCCCTGATTGCCAAGGTTGCAGAAGTATAAACCCGTTTACCCCATCTATCCAGCGCCCTGGAATCTCTATCAGAAGGGGTAGGATTTTTTAGCAGTAGAAGCCTTAATGCCCTTGGGCCCCTGAGAAATGGTTACAGGGTCCGCAACAGGATTTTTGAAAAGGAATTTGTGGGACTCGGGAACCCTGTAGTACTTGTCTGGTACTTGTCTGGTTTACTAGGGGCCGGAGGCAAGAAATCAGGGCCCATACTGGATTCCGAAAACATATCAACAATGTCTAGTACAGGAGGTATAGCCAAAGGCCTATGGTGAGGAAGAAGGAAATCCCTAAGCCTCTTTTCGGATTCACAGAAATTCTGACTTTCCCAGTGGAAATGCTCCCTTAAGGTATGTAAAGTTTCCCCAAAAGAAAAATCCTCAGGGAGAGAAGCAGAGGGGATGGAATCCTCTGCATCAGAGTCCTCATAAGTAGGTATGGACAAATCCAGGTCATTAGAACAGTCATAACAAACAGGAGTTCTGTTCAAAAGATTCATAGTCAAGTTCAGCCCTAGGCCTCTTAGAAGGGGGGGGGTTGACTATCCCTGATTAGAGTAATTAAATCTTCAGCCATTTTGATCATTTGTTTTTTTAGGCATAGGGGCCTGAATTTTTTAGACATAGATAGAGGTTTAGGCCTTAGTATTGAAGGTTTAATATGCAAGTCTGTAGGCCTGACTGCACAGCGGCTCTGGACCCATCCAAGGTAGAGACATCCGCAGGTTCCATAGGTGAAGCATCTCGCAGCATACCGGACTCCGAATGGGTCTCAGTAGAGGCCTGCGAATCAGAAGTAACAGGTATCAGGGGCTGTGAAGGCGCCTCACTGATTACCGGCGAACAGCTTAGGAGAAGCGTCATCGGCAGTTTTGGACCTCAACGGCCTGTCTCTGTCTTTTTCTTTGTGTTTTTTCAGTATTCCGGTAGTCGGATGGCTAACGGACGTCATTTCTGGATCATTAAACAGAGAACCAAACTATTTAGAAGAAAAAATGTACCGACGGATAGTGCGCTGATTAAATAAAGCACAAAACCGATAGCAAGGTACGTTGTGGTCTGGGCCTAGGTGAGGAATACAACACAAATGAAAATCCTTATGAGGTATTTGCTTCCCACAAGTAATACAATTATTAACTTTTACTGACATCAGTAAGGAGCAAGAAAAAAAGTTTCCCCAACAGGGTACCTAGCTTTTAGTTGAAGGCTTCAGTTCTGAAACTTGAAAATGAAAATTTCAGAAGTCAGCCGACCAGCACTTGTGAACGGCTTCTGCTTTGGGCACCGCGCTGTAATAAAGACGGATGTAATGGCAATGGCTGCATGTTTTATACCCCTGACGACCTGACGTCATGGAAGAAGAGACAGCAACCGGCGCAGGGCCCAAGACTTTGTTAATCAGGCCGACTGAGGGCAACCTGCCAGCAGATTACCCAAATGTAATGACTGCAACAGTGAAACATGAACATCTGGAGTTGGGTCCAGTATCTGGGGAGGATAACAAAGATGGGACGAAAGGAAGGGGAAACCACACCTGGAGAGCCCAGAAAAGAGCAATGAGGATGACTGAGCTCTTCAACAGAGTTGCTTTCTGTAGAAATTTGGGGATCAAAGGAAGTGAGACCAGAAGGCCAAATTTGGACTAAAGCATCTCTCGGCGACTCCCTCAGAGGGGAGATAGTACAGTTTTGTACCTACCATAAATGTAGATGTTCGAGTGCTAATACAGCTGCAGTCATAACAGATGGGTTCTCCTGCCGTCAGGCAGGTCCTCGGTCGGCCGAATTCCAAAGTCTAGGTCCGGCGTCGGTTGTCGTCGCTTTTTCCCTGACATCAGTGCGACAGGGGTATAAAGGAACCAGCCGACGTCATTTTCTTCAGTTTTTCTTGCCCCAGATGTCAGGTGCCCCCAGAAGGAAGGCAATACAAAAATTTGTGTAATAATGCAGTGCAATATAATCAAAATACAGTAGTTGCAAGCAAATACATCATAAATGAATACCTCAAGCAGGTTGTATGAGAGTGTATTAGCCTATAGGCCTGTCCCAAGAGGGGAAGGAGGGAGGGAAACCTGGACTGCAGCTGTATTAGCACTCTAACATCTACATTTATGGTAGGTACAAAACTGTACTATGTTCATCGAGCATACAGCTGCAGTCATAACAGATGGGTAGAATCCCAAAGCTAAGAAAGGGGTGGTAGGCACTAGTTGGAACTAGGAGGAGCCAAAATGCCCTGCAAGACTGCAGTGGCAAAGCCTGCTCTAGATTTGGAGTATAATGGTAGGCTATAGGGCTTGGAGAAGGTATGCACAGAACTCCAAGTGGCTGCTTCCAGAATATCCTTGGTAGGAACTCCTCTGAGGAAGGCTGCAGAGGTGGCTGTGGCCCTGGTGGAATGAGTTCTAATGCCTGTAGGTACAGCTTTGCTATGAAAGGAGTAGCAAAAGCGTATGCAGTGGGCTATCCATTTTGAGATTGTCTGTTTGGAAATTGGCTTTCCTTGAGCTCCTACCGCATAGGCCACAAAGAGCGGTTCTGATTTTCTGAAGGACTTTGCTCTGTCCAAATAATAACGCAGTTGTCTGTGGATGTCCAAGGAATGTAGTAATCTCTCCCCTTTGTTTTGAGGATTAGGATAAAAAGTAGGTAAATGTATGGCCTGATTTAAAGCTACCCTGGATACCATTTTAGGCATAAAGGACGGGTTTGGTTCATAAGGAAACTCTGTCCTGATGGAAGATGATAAAAGGCTGGATAGCCATTAGAGCATGTAGTTCTGAAACTCTACGAGCTGAGGTGATAGCCAGAAGGAAAGCTGTTTTCCAGGACAAATATTGCAAATCTGATGAGGCAGCTGGCTCAAAGGGAGGCAATGTCAGTTTTTCCAGAATAAAATTAAGATCCCAAGCAGGTATTGGTTGTTTCCTTGGAGGTCTTAAATTCTTAGCCCCTCTGAGGAACTGTCTTAAGAGAGGGTGAGAGAATAAAGGTGGATCAGTGTTGTATTCTGCAGAAATGGCTGAGGCATGGATTTTGATGGAGGAGAAAGAAAGTCCACTGCTTAGCAGTTCAGCCAAATATTGTAGTATTTGATGTAAATTCAGTTTTCCAGGATCCTGTCCCTTTTTCTCATTCCAGACACAAAAGCGTTTCCATTTTGCGGAGTAAGCTTTTCTAGTTGATGGCCTTCTGGCCTCCAAAATGACGTCCTGCACCTCCTTGGAGAGTAGGACCTGTTGTGATGCTAAGGAATCCTCCATGCAGCTAGATTGAGTGTTTTTAGCTGGCTGTGAAGAGTTTTGAAGCTGTACTGAGTCAGAAGAAGAGGCATTAGAGGCAGGGTCCATGGTGGGGAACGCGTCAGGCTCCTCAGGAGTGGGTACCAGTGTTGCCTTGGCCAGTCCGGAGCAATGAGAATCATCTTTGGTCTGTCTGCTCTGGTTTTCAGTAGAACTTTGGGCAGCAGAGGAAGAGGTGGGAAGGCATAAACTGTCATTGATGTCCAACTGAAGGAGAGAGCGTCCACTCTCCAGGCCTTTGGATGGAAGATCCTTGAGCAGAATTTTGTCAATTGATGATTTTTGTGGGAGGCAAATAGATCTATGTCCGGCCTTGCCCATTCTTGGATTATTTCTGCAAAAACTTTTGGATGCAATTTCCATTCGTGTGGATCTGTCATATTCCTGCTTAGGTTGTCTGCCAGCGTGTTTTCCTTGCCTGGCAAATACTGTGCCTGTAGTTCCATTTGTAAGTCCATGGCGATGTTCCAAAGTGACATGGCCAGTCTGCATAGGGGGTAAGAATGTGTTCCTCCCTGTTTATGTACCACGTAACTGTGGTGTTGTCCGTTCTTATCAATAGTTGTCCTGGCTGTAGAAGGTCCTTGAAAGCTATAATAGCATTTATTACTGCTAGCATTTCTTTTTGATTGATGCGAAGGTGCTTTTCTTTTTGGGACCATTTGCCCTGAATGCACCGATCTGTCATGTGCGCCCCCCCCAGGCGTAGTCCGAGGTGTCTGTTGTGATGACTTAATTTGCTTGAGGCTTGCTGAATGGAAGACCTGTGTTTGTTTGACATGCTTGAGCCCACCACAGAAATTCCTTTTGCAGACATGGAATTAGTGGTATTATTGTTTCCAAACTGTGGCTATGTTGAGACCGTATGTTTTTCAGGTACCATTGTAGTTTCCTCATGTGCAGCTTTGCACATGGGATTAATAAGATGCAAGATGCCATGAATCCCAGAGCCTGCAGGATTTTCCTTGCAGTCAGCCTGGTGCAATTTGCCAGTGTTCTGAAGTATTGAATTAGTTGCCTCTGCTTCTCTGGCGTGAGGTAGGCCATCTGGGCGTTTGTGTCCAAATTGGCACCCAGGAAAATTATCTTCCGAGAGGGTATTATAGCCTTGATTTCTTTTTGTTGACTGTGTATCCCAGTGAGTTCAACAACATTATTACATAAGTCAGATGTTTCAGAAGAATGTGCTTGCTGTCCGCTTGGATCAGGCAGTCCAAATAGGGGTATATTTGTATCCCTTGAAGTCTGCAGTAGGCAATTACTGATGCCAGGCATTTTGTGAATACTCTGGGCGCAGTAGATAAGCAAAGGGCAATGCAGAGAATTGATAATGGGTTGAACCTGCAAGAAATCTGAGGTACCTTCTGCAATTTTGTCTGATTGGGCATGCAGGTATGCCTCCTTGAGGTCTAATGTTACCAGCCAAGACTCCTTGCCCAGCATGGGAAGAAGTTGCTATAGAGTGAGCATCTTGAATTTTGGTACGAGTAGAAATGTGTTTAGGATGGATAGGTCCAAAATAGGTCTCCAATCTTTTCCCTTCCTTGGCACCAGAAATAGCCTGGAATAAAAACCTTGACCTTGTTCGTGCGTAGGTACCTCTTGAATAGCTTTCATGTTTATGAGATCTGTAATTTGTCTTTGTGCCTCTGCACTTTGACTGTGTGGCAGGTTTGGCATGCCTCTCATTTTTGGAAGGGTGTGAAAATGGAATTTGTAGCCTCTGTTTATAATGTGTCCAGGATCCATTTGTCCTTTGTGACAATATGCCAATTTTTTGAAAATAATGCCAGCTTTCCTCCTAAGGGGGCTGCCATTTGGGACTTGGTTGGCATGCAAAGGGGAAAGTCATTGGGTTTGCATTCTGAAAGATTGCGAGTTATCCTCACCACCTCTGTGTAGGAGCTTGCCATTGTCTGCCTCTAAACGATCCTTGGGATTGTCCTCTGCCCCTCGGGCGCCTGTATCTGCCTCTTTGGGGTCTGTCCGTGGCAGGAAAGGACCAGTTTTTGGAAGGCCAATTTCTACTAAAACGTGGGGGTTGTACCTGTAGAAATTCTCACAGTTTGCATTGATTTAGCCGTTTCCTCCATTTTCCTTAACATCTCCTCAGCATTAGCACCAAATAGTACATTCTTTTGAAGAGGGGCGTCTAGTAATTTAGCTTTGACATGATCAGGCAAGGCTTGTTCTTTGAGTCAGGCATGCCTAAGTATGACTGATCATGTAACAGCAGCTCTACATGAGGCCTCTAGAGCATCAAAACCACATTTGTAAGGTATGCTTACCCACTTGTTCAGCACTATGCATCAAATCCTGCAACTCCTTCAAGTCTGGTTGTTCAGGCTGTGACATTTTACTCTTCAATTGTGATAACAAAAACTGTTGGTATTTTAGCATATGAAACCGACAGTAAGGCTCTCATGGATAAGGTAGCCGAGGTACATACCTTTTTTCCCCACCTTTCTAAGGATCTGGAGTCTCTCTCGGAAGGTAATGGATTCTTAGCAATGGAGGCCTTAACTCCCTTGGGGCCCTGTGAGATGGTTTCTGGGTCAGCAGCATGGCTTTTGTATAGGAATTGGTGTGAGTCAGGAACCCTGTAGTACCTGTCTGGCTTAACTGGAGCTGGAGGTAGAGAGTCCGGGATAAGGCAAGCCTCCGAGTAAACATCATCTAGGATGTCCAAGACAAGAGGTATAGCCAGAGGCCTGTGCTGAGGTAGCAAGAGAAATTCCCTTAGCCTTTTCTTGGAATCTGAATAATCCTGGCCTTCCCAGTGGAAGTGTTCCCTTAAGATATGCAAAGTTTCCCCAAATGAGTAATCCTCTGGGGGGGGAGACAGAAGGGATGGACTCCTCCGCATCACAGTCTTCAAAAGGGGAGTAAGAATGTTCCTGATCATCAGAGTGCCCTGAAATAATGGAGCCCTGATCAGAGGAGGGGGAATCTTCCTCCACTCTGGGCCTTTTGTCTGGAGGGGGCTGAGAACCTCTGATAAGAGTAATTAAATCCTCAGCCATTTTAAGCATCTGTTTCTTAGGCATGGGGGCTGTAGATGGACCCTGTGTTGGTCTCTTAGAGTGCATGGCTGCTTTAGACTTTGTGAAAGCCTTGATGGAGAAAGAAGAGGAAGGTCTGAAGACACCTGAGGTGGACCTGTCCACATTCTGAGTTTCAACGCCAAGATTGGCTTCGGTATCAGTAGTCGGGGTGTGGGCCGAGGAGCCTGCGACCTCGGGCACAGGAGACACAGTCAAAGAAGTGTTGTCGGTAGTCAGGGGCTGCGTAGGCGCCTCGCTGAGAACCGGACCACGTGTAGTCTGCTTTGGCGTGGTGTCGGTCCTTGTCTTTGCGTTTTTTTAGACAAAACTGGAGTCGGAGTATCTGACGACATAGTATAGTTAAATGCTTTACCAAAATAATGCTGGGCGAACTCCGCCCGACGCTTAATAGTGCGTTTGTTGAATGTAGCACAAAAACGACAGACCGAGACGTCGTGGTCTGGGCCTAAACAAGGAATACAGAGGGAATGGAAATCCTTATGCGGTATTTGCTTCCCACAAGAAATGCAATTATAAACTTTGTCTGATATCGGTCTGAGGCAAGAAAAGTTTCCCCAACGGGGTACTTAGCTTTTAAGAAGACTTCGGTTTCCAAATTTTCGTAATCTCAGGAGCTGGCCGACCGGCACTTGCGAACTGCTTCTGCTTCGGGCACTGCGCGGCAAGAAAGACTGAAGAAAATGGCGTCGGCTGGTTCCTTTATACCCCTGTCGCACTGACGTCAGGGAAGAAGCGACGACAACCGACGCCGGACCTAGACTTTGGAATTCGGCCGACCGAGGACCCGCCTGATGGCAGGAGAACCCATCTGTTATGACTGCAGCTGTATGCACGATGAACATCAGGGTAAAATACCTGCTGCACGTGCTGTGGGGAGGACACAAAGATCGCGGCAAAAGTGGCCCACCACCTGTTAGGCATCAGAATGGACCTGCTACGATTGTCCACTAGTATGTTGGATTTCCCCAGAATCTACTATTAAAAAGTGGTTGCAGGAGACTGCCCATTGCCACACTTTGACAGTCTCCCTGCAGACAGGGCAAGACCGGTTTCCCCCTTGTTTGCTGACGTACCAGACTACAGACATGCTATTGGTTTGAATTGCAATAGTCCCTAGAGGAAGAGCATCGTGAAAGGTCTGCAATGTTAAAAGGATGGCTCTCATCTCCATGATGTTGATACGCAAATCGGTCTCCTGCCTTGGACCATCCTTCCCAAGTAATGATCCCCCCAACTGGGAGGCGTCCACAGTTACTTTGTCCAGTGAGGGAGGGAAAACAAAGGGCCAGTCTAGGAAAATGTTGTCTGCTGGATTCACCAGTGAATATGGTGCTTGCATAATTGTCTAAACTTGACTGGAAAGGGCAGTGATTGTTGAAGAATAGACCACTGAACAGCTAGAGTCCACTGATGGACATACATAAAGTAAAGTGCTAAAGGAACTAGAATTATTGTTGCTGCCACAGACCTCAAAGCTTGCAGAATTAGCCTGCCTGGAGGAGTTGGATGAGATAGAAGTTTATGAATCTGAGATACGAGTACGTCTATGTGATGAGCAAGCAAAGATGCAATTTGTTTTGTTGTGTTCAGATGTGCACCAGTAAAATCCAGGCTCTGTACCAGCGTGAGGTTTGATTTGTTATAATTGACTGTGACACCTAGTGAATGCCAAATCTGGAGCAAACAGCCCCTGGATTGCTGTAGGAGATGCATGGTAGAGGCAGTGAAGAGCCAGTCATCTAGGTATGGATACACTCAGAATACTTAGTCTGAAGTGAGTTGCCACCACCACCACACTGTTGGTGAACACCCTGGGGCTGTGGTGAGTCCAAAGAGCAGAGCTCTGAACTGAAAGTGACTGGCTCCCAGCTGAAAATGCAAGTGTCTTCAGCAGTACCTGTCGATTTTGATGTGGTAGTATGGATCCTGAAGATCTATGGAACACATCCAATTATCCTTGTGTAGAAACAGCAGGATGGACTGAACTGTGACCATTTGTAACTTTGGCTTTTTCACAAACTGGTTTAGTTTGCTTAGCTCTAAAACTGGTCTCGGGGTCTCCTGTCTTTTTTGACACTAAATAGAAATGTGAGCGAGTTCACAATCCTGTTTAGTTTAATAATACCTCCTGAATTAATCTTTTGTCTAACAGCTTTTGAATTTCTTGTGCTGCAGCCTTCTTCTGTCTGGGTGGGACATCTGAAAGCCTCTTTCTTTTGGAGACTGGGGGCTGGGAAAATTGTATGAAGTAACCTCTGGATATTTTTAGCACCCTGGAATTTTTTGTTAAAACAGTCCAGGCGTCTAGGTGCAAGGACAAGCGTCCCTCAACTGCCTCCAGAGGTGGCCAATCGGGCAGCACTTCAGGATCATTGAAAGTGTCTACCCGGGAGGGAATCTCGGAAAACCTGATTTTGCAGGCCTCCTCTGTCTTGAAGGCAAAGTCTACCGTTAGAACTGGAAATCGACAAGACAGTGGCTAGCTGAGATGATCTTTTGAAATCCTCTGGAGACATGGACTCAGTTTGATAGTTCCTTTGTCAAATCTCCCTGTAGCCTTGTAATGTGAGCCACTTCAGTGGTAAATGCTTCCTATGTTCTAACAGAGCTTTCAAGGTCTTACTGGGGGGGGTAGGTTGAGCCCCTGTAAAAGAGGAAAATGAGGGAGGAAGTAAACCCTTAAGAATAAAGTTTACTCTGTCAGATAAGGCTCTTGAATTGAAAGCTGAAAGGATACAGCAGTTTGTATTCAAATGAGCTGCTCCTAAACAAGTAAACGCACTCCTTGTGGGCATCCAAGTTAGAGATTTTGGGCCCACAAATAGCACATTTTTAAAGCCTGTTGGCTTGTTAGCCACGACAATACAAAAGTAAAGAAAACAAAGACTGAAAAAATAGAGAGTAGTAGTAATTTTTTCTTTAAAAAAAAAATCAGCAATGGTAACAAAGACTTAATCCTGTGTACAAAGGGTAGAAGGGATACAAAGAAGTAAAGACAACATTCCAGCAATGGTAATTTCAGGAAATTATTACATACATACAGAAAAAAAATGAAGACCAAGGAGGAGGATTACAATATATAGAAGAAAGGAAACATTTTAGGTAAGAACATTTTTCTACTGACAAAAGCTTGAAAATTGTAAGTAATGCTGTGAGAGAAGGACCCTAAACAGTTAAGGCTCCTGTTCATAGCACAAGCAGAAAG
This sequence comes from Protopterus annectens, assembly GCF_019279795.1. Classification (NCBI taxonomy): domain Eukaryota; kingdom Metazoa; phylum Chordata; order Ceratodontiformes; family Protopteridae; genus Protopterus; species Protopterus annectens. The sequence goes on along the minus strand of NC_056740.1, from coordinate 436,421,048 downwards.
CTGTAATTCAAAGTAGAAATGGATGAGGATGAAACGGGGGTAGCAGCTTAAGAAAAGTACAGTTTTGTACCTACCATAAATGTAGATGTTCGAGGATCCACATTGCTGCAGTCCTAACTATTGGGTAGTCCGCTGTCCAGTCGGCCCGAATACCAAAGTATATTGACGCCGGTCAGGGCGCATTAGACTGACGTCAGTACGTCAGGGTACTAATGCGCATGACCGACGCCATATCCTCAGTCTTTTCTTGCCCCAGATGTCAGAAGACCCTAAAAAGACAAGGCCCAATATACCTGCACCAAAAATATGTACAATATATACAAAAATATCAGCATATAACCTCACCTACACAACCACCCCTAAACACAGAGGGAAGGAGGGAGGGTATTGACTGCAGCAATGTGGATCCTCGAACATCTACATTTATGGTAGGTACAAAACTGTACTATGTTCTTCATTCCACATTGCTGCAGTCCTAACTATTGGGTAGAATCCCAAAGCAGAGGAAAGGGAGGCTGGCAAATCATAAAGAAGCAGGAGCTGACAACATGCCTTGCAAAATAGCTGTGGCAAAACCAGCCCTAGACTTAGAGTAGAGAGGAAGGTGATAATGCTTAGAGAAAGTATGCACTGAACTCCAAGTAGCTGCCTCCAAAATATCCTTAGTTGCCACCCCTTAGAAATGCTGTTGAAGTGGCAGTAGCCCTAGTGGAATGAGGCCTAATCCCAGCTGGAATCTCCTTGCCATGATGGGAATAACAAAATGCAATGCAAAACCCAATCCACCTAGAAATAGTTTGTTTTGACACAGGCTTGCCCTGAACTCAAAGCAAAAGAAACAAACAACTGCTGAGACTGCCTAAAATCCTTAGTCCTGCTCAAATAATAACGCACTTGCCTGTGCACATCTAAAGTGTGCAAAATCTTCTCCCCTTTATTTTGGGGTCTGCATAAAAGTAGGCAAATGAATAGTTTGGTTTAAAGCCACACTAGAAACTACCTTAGGCATAAAGGAAGGATTAGTACGTAATGATACCCTATCCTTATGGAAAATCAAAATGGCTCTACTGCCATAAGGGCCTGCAACTCAGACACCCTTCTTGCAGAAGTAATAGCCAACAGAAAAGCAGTCTTCCATGACAAGTATTTCAATTCAGCAGTAGCCGAGGCTCAAAAGGTTGTAGAGTAAGTTTTTCCAACACAAAATTGAGATCCCAAGCAGGAGTAGGAGCTCTACGTGGGGGTCTTATATTCTTTGCCCTCTAAGAAACTGCTTGAACAAAGGATGAAAACAATGGTGGGTCACAATCATAGTGAGCTGAAATTGCTGCAGCATGAATCTTAATGGAAGAGAAGGACAAACCTTTGTCCAATAACTCAGTAAGATATTGAAGAGCCACACTCAAATTAGGCTCAGAAATCTCCAAATTCTTTGCTGTACTCCAAAATAAAAATCTCTTCCATTTTTCTGCGTACACTTTCCTTGTACTAGGTCTTCTAGCTTCCATAATCACATTTAAAACTTGAGGAAGTTGAGACCTGCTGTGTTTCAACACAGAATATGCCAGGCTGTCAGATGAAGAGAATGAAGCTTGACATTGAGCAGATGACCGTCCTTCTGAGATAACAGATGTGGAATCAAAGGTAAAGGCCATGGAGGCTTCCGTACCAGACTCCTTAGTAGTGGGTACCAGTGTTGCAGAGGCCAATCTGGAGCTATTAAAATCATCCTTGGCTTGTCTTGTCTGACCTTTAAGAGCACCTTTGGAAGAAGAGGCAGAGGTGGAAAGGCATACACATGAAGATTTTTCCAACTGAAAGAAAGAGCATCCACTTTCCAAGCTGTGTGATGAAACCCCTTTGTGCAAAACTTTGGCAGCTGGTGGTTTAGTGGAGAAGCGAACAGATCTATGTCTGGAGTTCCCCATGACACTGTCAATTTCTGAAATACATGAAGATCCAGTTTCCACTGTGGGGATCCATGATTTGTTTGCTTAACACATCTGCTAAGCAGTTCTGTGATCCCGGCAGAAACCTTGCCTGAAGAGTTAGTTGCAAGCTGAGCTTAGTCTCCCATAAAATCATTGCTTGCCTGCATAGAGGATAAGAATGTGTTCCCCTTGTTTGTTGATGTACCACATGACAGTTGTGTTGTCTGTTAGAATCAACACCTGCCCTGGAAGAAGTAACTCCTTGAAAGCCATTAATGCAAACTGGACTGCTAACATCTCCTTCATGTTGATATGTAGATGCTGTAGTCTGGCAGGCCACTTGTCTTGTATCCACTTTCCATTTAGATGAGCTCCCCAAGCAATGTCCGAGGCATCTGTCGTTAAAATCTGACTCGCCTCTGGCCGGGTCACAGAGAGTCCCTTGTTTAGGTGACATTCCTGAGCCCACCACAAAAATTCTTTTTGAAGGCAAGGTATTATTTGAATGACAGTGTCCAAATCCTGGCAGTGCTGTGTCCATACATTTTTGAGATACCATTGCAGCTTCCTCATATGCAGTTTGGCATTGGGAAGCACCAGAATACAAGATGATACCATGAACCCTAATGCTTGAAGGACTGTCCTTGCAGTCAGCACGGACTGATGAGATAGTTGATGGAAGTAAAGGGATAGACTCTTTTGTTTGTCCGGGGTTAAAAAGGCCATCTGGGCTGCTGTATTCAGTCTCACACCCAGAAAGCACATGTCTTGAGAGGGTACTAGACTGGACTTTATTTCGTTCACAGAATACCCTAGGCATCTTAGCACTGCTATAACATATTCCAGATGCTGTAGAAGGTCTTCCTTTTCTTGAGCCAGAATCAGGCAGTCGTCCAAGTAAGGATAGATTTGAATTCCTTTTAGCCTGAAGTAAGCTATCACTGGAGCCAGAACCTTTGTGAATACTCTGGGCGCAGTAGATAAGCCAAAGGGCAATGCAGAGAACTGATAATGAGAATTTCCAGCTCGATAACGCAGATACTTCCTGCAACTTAGTCTTATAGGCACATGAAGGTAAGCTTCCTTGAGATCTAAAGTTACCATCCAGTGATCCTTGCCCAGCAGAGGTAAAAGCTGTTGTAACGTCAACATCTTGAACTTGGGAATGTCCATATAAGTGTTGAGGATAGATAAATCCAAAATTGGTCTCCACGTGTTCCCCTTCTTTGGTACTAGGAACAGGCGAGAATAAAATCCTAGGCCCCTTTCTGATACTGGGACTGGGTGAATGGCCCCTATTTGGAGTAACAGAGAAATTTGCTTGTGAGCCTCTTTCCTTGTGGAGGAGGAACGTCTGGCATGCCTTTGAAAGGGGGCAATGTATGGAAATAAAACCTGTAACCGTGGTGAATGATATCCAAAACCCATCTGTCTTGAGTAATTAAATCCCAATTTTCTTTGAAAAGAGACAGTCTTCCTCCCAAAGGAGCTGCCAGACGAGAATCTACTGGCAGCTGAAAAGGCAGGTCATTGGGTCTGTTTACGAAAGGACTGACCCCTGCCCTCACCAGAAGTCTGAGCAGGTGAACTCCTGTTCTAGGCCTAAAAGAACCTTGAGCTCTGCCCCTACCACGTCTAGACCTACCCCTAGACTGGGAATCATAAGCAGGATATGTCCATCCCTTAGTAGGCCAATTTCTACTAAACTTCGGTGGCTGCACCTGCAAAAAATCTTTAACAGTTTGCATAGACTTAGCTTTATCCTCCATTTTCTTTAAAACTGCTTCCACAGGCGAACCAAACAACACATCAGACTGTAAAGGTGCATCCAAAATCCTTGTCTTAACATGCTCAGCTAAATTCTGATCCCTCAACCAGGCATGCCTGCGAAGAACAGAACTAGTGGCAGCCACGCTCGAGGAGGCCTGTACAGCATCAAAACCACATTGCAAAGAATGCTTACCCACTTGTTCAGACACATGAACTAAATCCAGCAACTCTTTACACTCAATACCTTCCGCCAAAGCATCCACCTTAGATTTCAATTGTGCAAGGAGATAATTTTGATATTTTAGCATGTGAAACTGACAATTCAACGCCTCATGGCTAAAGTGGAAGAAGTATACACTTTCTTTCCCCATCTATCCAAAGCCCTTGCCTCTTTATCAGTGGGAACAGGGTTTTTAACCACAGAGGCCTTAACACCTTTAGGTCCCTGAGACACAGTTTCGGGTCTGCCCTAGGACTCTTAAAAGATACTTATGAGCTTCAGGCACCCTATAGTACCTATCAGGTTTAACAGGAGCAGGAGGCAAAGAATCAGGATTCAGGGAAGCCTCTGCAAAACATCTTCCACCACATTCAACACAGGAGGTATAGCTAAGGCCTATGCTGGGGTAAAACAAGAATTCCCTAAGCCTTTTCCTGGAATCAGAGTAATCCTGGCCTTCCCATTTAAAGTGCTCCCTCATGGAATGCAGAGTCTCTGAAAATGAGAAATCCTCAGGAGGAGAAGCTGTAGGAGTGGAATCATCCACATCAGAATCAGAATAAGGAGGAAACTCCTGCAAATCTTCCGCAGAAGACTCAGAAGCCTCTGAACACTGTTCAAAACTATCAAACTCAGGTTCCACCCTAGGCCTCTTATCAGGAGGGGACATAGAACCTCTAATCATAGTAATCAAATCTTCTGCCATTTTAAGCATATGTTTCTTAGGCACAGAACCTGAAGTGCTAGGAGAAGCCCCCACTGAAGCTAAACTTGGCCTACCTCTCAAAGAAGTTTTGGAAACAGAAGGAGAGGCTCTAACTACCTTGGGAAGAGAGGGAAGAACAGTTACCTGAGAAGCCCCTCAGCCTGGCCTACCTCCTGAGAAGGCACATCCTGTAACAGTAAAGTCTCTGCCTGAGACTCCAAAGAAACTCCTGGCAAAACCTCTGGCTCCACTGAGCCTTCTAAAGAACCGACGTCCGGGACTGCCGGTTCATCAACCCTAGGCTTCGCTGTTTTGTCCTTGCGCTTTTGGGCGAAGCGGGCGCCGGAGCATCCGACGGCATTTTATAATTGCAACGCTTCCCAAACACTAACCTGGCACAGTCTAACCTTCTCTTAATAGTGCGTTTGTTAAACCTAGCACAAGAGCGCATCCAACAACGCCGAGCTCAGGCCCTAAACAAGGTATACACAAGGTATGGTAATCCCTATGAGGTATCTGTTTCCCACAAGAAATACAGTTATTCACTTTTTCTGACATCCGGTTAAATACTGAGGCAAGAAAAACCAAAATGTTCCCAACGGGGTACTTAGCCAACTTTGATTCGGTCTGAAACTCCGACTTCAGAAAATTTCAGAACGCCAACCTGCACTCGCAAAACTGCTTCTGCATCGGACCATGCGGCAAAAAAGACTGAGGATATGACGTCGGTCATGCGCATTAGTACCCTGACGTACTGACGTCAGTCTAATGCGCCCTGACCGACGTCAGCCATATACTTTGGTATTCGGGCCGACTGGACAGCGGACTACCCAATAGTTAGGACTGCAGCAATGTGGAATGAAGAACATCAAGGAGAGGCTGGGATTTTGGATGCAGATCCTTAAGGAGAAAAACAATAACCATACAAAATATTACATTCATACAGTAGCAGAAAGTACTCCAGGAACTAAGTCAACACAGGGATGGAGAAAGGAGATTTTGCCAATAAGGATGACTGCAATTAGGGGTACAGAGAATAGGCACGGGGAACTAGAATTTACTGGAGAAAACTGACAAAGGGACCAAGGTATTGGGAACAAATAATTAGACAGGGAAAGGTAACAGAATGGGAAGAGGCAAATAATTAATTTGGACTACAGGCCAGAGAATGCCTTCCCTATCAACGATTGATGGAGTATAGGCAAAGAGAAGGAAATAGGGGGATTCTAAATGAAAGGCCAACACTGGTAGAGTTTTTAATAGACTGTAGAACAGAAGCTGCTCCTTAAAAAAGGATATTTAGTAGGGCTTATGAAATATTGCATGATAACTACAGAAACCACAGAAAGATAGACAGGATTGGGAATAGAGACTGGATAAGCAATTCCCAAAGAAACAATGGGGGGGGGGTATACTTATGGCTCTCAAGTATGCAACAAAGTCTGTAAGATTTAGGATCTTTGCTTAGAAGCATTTGAATAGATATTTTTTTATATTCCAAGCAGACTCCAAATATTTTTTACTCGGGTAGACTGCAAATGGTGGAGGTGTGCTGGGGAGGAAAGAGGCAATTGTCAACATACTTTCTGGGAGTGTAATGAGTTAGCAGACTTTAAAAATTCTCTGTAGACTACTCTAACAGAAATGCTGGGCAAGTAAACTGGTATAAGTTAAAAAATTACTTTTTGAGCTACGATATAGAATTGGAATGGCCTAGACATAGTACGGCCTTGCGGAGTTTAAATTCTAGTGTCTGCCAAAAAAGCAATTACTAGAAAATGGAAATCATAGTTAAACCGACTGTACCTGAAGTAGTGAATACAGTAATACAGACAAAAATACTGGAAATGGGATCTTTAGAAGAGTAGGAGCAAATTACATACAAAAAATAGAAACTGTGGGAACAATAATGCAGAATAATGATTTGGAAGAAAAAAAGAGATTTTAAGGGAAGGTAGGAATTGAATGAGCTTTGTAACGTTTGACTGACAATGACTGGATAGATTATAAGTGACGCAGCAGATACGGTTTGATTCTCGGCTGGGTGCCTTCTGTGTACAGTCTGTATGTCCTCCCTGTGTTCGCATGGGTCTCCCTCTAGGTGCTCCGATTTCCTCCTACATTTCAAAGACTTCCCGTAGACTGACTGGACGCACTAAATTCACCACAGGTGTAAGTGGGTGTGCGAGTGTGTGATGTGGAAGAACTACTGCAGGAGGGCTAACCACCTGGTATCGTAAACCTTGGTTCTAGATGACTGTCACTGTTGAACTGAAACCCTGACCCTATGTGCAAAAAATGGCAAAAAGGGGTTGTGCATGGATAACATTTGCAAATGAAAATATGTCAATATGGCTTGTTTTCATTTACATAAATGTATGATTGCCTATATCAAATAATAATTTAATAAAAATGCTTCTTGTTTAAAAATAAAACAAATAAATACAGGCAACTGACAGTGCTAGTACTTCACTTCTACACTGTTGATCACCCCCCCCCCCAAACAGCTTGCACCTGAGGCAGCTGCCCCCCTCACCTGCCCTTGATACAGTTTCTCAATTAAGTGTCTACTCAGACACACTGAAATCAACTGCCAACATACACAGGAAGATTTACTGCACAGGGAATGAGGCTTGCCTCACCATAAGGTGCTTGTAGATACACAGCAGCTAACTTAAATGGCGTGTTTGGCAAGCGTCATACTCTGTGTTTTATGAGTGTGTCTAATGATCCAGAAAACTTACCAAGACTTTGGTATGCTGTAGCTTGCTGCAAAAGAAACGCACTGAAACAGATAACAGACTACACAGGCTGAACATAAATGGTGCCAACCAGTGTTCTGAGGAAATGTGAATGGAAGAAAGTACAGTTGTGTACACTTAACATAAATGTAGATATTAAGAGTTTATTCACTGTTGCAGTCATCACCTACTGTGGTAGCCCTCGGCCAGCCCAAATACCAGAGACAATGTTTTTCTGCATCGGCTGCAGTCGCCTGCAGTCCGACATTGGGTCGTCACTGCTATAAAGCAAGGGGCTGATGTCATTACATCAATTTTTCTTGCCCTAACCTGACAGAAGCACAAGGAAATAAGGAAAATTGGTCCTGGTGGTTAAAGGCCACCATGGGAAGCTTGTGTCCCCCTAGGGGAAGAGGATATAAGGAGGGTGGAGGGAGGGAAACCAGGACTGCAACAGTGAATACACTCAAACATCTACATTTATGGTAAGTGCACACAACTGTACTATGTTCTTTATGTTTCACTGTTGCAGTCATCACCTGTGGGAGGATTCCCAAAGCTGAGAAGAGGGGTGGAAGGATAGGTTAGAGCCCTAGATATGGGTCAGCAAGCCCTGCAGAGGCAAATCTTGTCCTAGACTTAGGAAAAAAAGAGGTAGGTGGTAATGCTTTGTAAAGGTATGGACAGAAGTCCAGGTGGCAGCTTCCAAGATGTCCCTGGTGGGGTCTCCCCTGGAGAAGGCTGTGGAAGTGGAGGCTGCCTTGGTGGAATGGATACGAATAAACTTTGGGGGGGGGGGTTCCTATGTAGTCTGTAGCAGAAATGGATACAGTGTGATATCCATTTGGAAATGGTTTGCTTGGAAATGGGCTTCCCCTCTGCCCCTGGGGCAAAGCTGACAAGCAGCTGGTCTGTTTTTCTGAAGGGTTTAGTATGGTCCAGTTAGTATCTGAGCTGCCTGTGCATATCTAGCCAGTGCAGAATTCTTTCCCCCTTGTTTTGAGGGCTGGGAAAGAAGGTAGGTAGGTGTATGACATGGCTGAGTGTCACATCAGATACCACCTTGGGCATAAACGAGGGGTTAGACCTCAGGAAGACCTTGTCTGCGTGGAAAATGATGGAAGCGTTCAACAGCCATGAGTGCCTGAAGTTCTGAAATCCTTCTGGCTGAGGTGATAGCTAGTAGGAATGCAGTCTTCCATATAAGTATTTCAATTCTGTTGAAGCAGCAGCTTTGAAAGGAGGTAAGGTTAGTTTTTATAAAACATAATTCAGATCCTAGGCTGGCATGGGAGGCCTTCTGGGAGGTCTGATATTAGAAGCCCCCTTTGAGGAATTGTTTAATCAAAGGATGAGAGAAGAGGGTAGGGTCTGAATCCTAATGGGCTGAAATGGCTGAGTTATGGATCTTAATAGAACAGGAGAGGCCACTTATGAGCAACTCGGCTAGGCAATGCAAGACAAGAGGAATGGAAGGATGTGAGGTACTGGCCCCTATGGACTAGCTCAAGGAGCAGAATCTTTTCCATTTTCCTGCATAAAATTTTCTGGTGATCAGCTTTCTGGCCTCTGATAATGTCTATGACCTGTTTGGTTAACAGGGTCTCTGTCAGTTTTTAAGGTATAAGCCATGCTGAAAGATTGAGAGTCTGCAAGTCTGGGTGCAGTATCTCCCCTCTCACCTGGGTCAAGAGGTCTGAGATCAGAGGAAGCTGCTTAGGGGGCTATAAGGTCAGGCTGCGCAGTAAGGGGTACCAATGCTGTCTGAGCTAATCTGGAGCAGTGAGGATGGCCTTTGGTCTCTCTTCCCTTATTTTGATCAGTACCTTGGGAATCAGAGGCAGTGGAAGGAATGTGTACACAAACGGGGGGGTTCCAGGGGAAGGTCAAGGCCTCCACCGTCCACACCAGGAGGGGATACTCCCTGGTACAGAACTTTTGCAGCTGGTGGTTGAAGTGCAAAGCAAAGAGATCCACCTCCGGAGTTCCCCCACCTCCTGAGTGATTTGCAGAAAGATTTCCCTGTGGAGCTGCCATTTGTGGGGGTCCAGTAAGTTTCTTCTTAGGTGTTCTGCCAGGGTGTTGTGGACCCCTGGTAGGTATTGAGCAATGAGGTGTAGACCCATGGAGGCGGCTGTCAACCACAGGTTCATGACTAGTCTGCACAGAGGGCAAGATTGGGCCCGTCCCCTGTTTGTTGATATACCACATTACCGTGGTGTTCTCTGTTTTTATAAGGACCACCCCTGGCCTGAGATGGGGTTTGAAGGATGTCAGAGCCTTATGTACTGCCATCATTTCTTTCTGACTGATGTTTAAGTGAAGGTGCTGGGCATCCGAAAGACCTTGGATGCACCTGGCTGCTAAGTGAGGGCCCCAAGCAATGTCTGAGGTGTTGGTGGTGATGGTATGGCTGGGTAAGGCAGAGGATGAAGGGAAGACCATTGTTCTTGGCACAGACCTCTGTCCTCCAGAGAAACTAGGCCATTACCAATATCTTTGATCCGATGTATAATCTCCAAACTCTGGACCCCGCCCAGTTTGGGTTTGTAAAAGGCAGATCATATCTCCTAAACCTGACAGGCATCTTTGAAGCAGTCACCAAAGCTGAAGACGAGGGTAAGGTGGTTCACACAGTCTATCTAGATCTCGCAAAGGCTTTTGACACCATTCCCCACTCTGGAATTATAGATAAACTCACTAAACTAGACATAAATCCCTATGCCACAAAATAGCTTGCCAACTGACTCGTTGAAAGAGCCCACACTGTGAAAGTAGCAGACTCCAAATCAGACTTCAGACCAGTGACAAGTGGAGTACCACAGGGTTCAGTCCTGGGTCCTCTCCTGTTTGGTATCTTCTTTTCTGAAGTACAGGCTAACACAGGTGTTTGGTTAATGAAGTTCGCAGATGACTGCAATCTAGGAGCCATAATCGAAACTCCCAACGATGTGGACATACTACAAAAGGGCCTCACTGAGGCAGATGCCTGGTGCCAAAGCCATGGCCTCAAGCTCAATGCCAAAAAATGCACTGTCATCTCCTTTGGTAAAAATCTCTGTACCCATGAACTACCACATTACGTGGTAGTCGACTTAACACCAAAGTGTGATACGAGACCTTGGTACACAGGTGGACAGTAGTCTCTCCTTTGATAATCACATCTCCACAGTAGTCAGGAAATACTTCTACATGGCACATCTCATCACAAAAAGTTTCTCATCCAGGAAAAAAAGAGGTCATTGTTCCCCTCTACTTGTCACTCATTAGACCCATTATAGAGTACAACACCCCTTTTGGTATGTACCTCACAAGACCTCTACAACAACTGGAAAGGCCGTAGAAATACCTCACAAAGAGGATTACTGGCCTCAAACAGATGCCCTATGCAAAACATCTCAAATAACTCCAGCTTTACTCCATCACATATTGCCTACTCAGAGGCGATCTCTGCCTAACATACAAAGCTATGTCAAACCCAGAGCTGTTGCACATGCTCCACTTAAAGAAATCCCAATTCATCTGAGCTACACGCTCTAGGGACCTAAACCTTGTCACCACAATAAACAGAACATGCTGGAGGGATAGATTCCTGTCCCACAGACTTCCCATACTCTGGAACAAAAGTACAGTTATGTACACTTACCATAAATGTAGATGTTAAAGTATATTCACTGTTGAAGTCATCACACTTGGGATATCTGCCTCCAGGTAGCCCTCAGTCGGCCCGAATACCAGAGCCTTAGGATTTCTGTATCAGTTGCTGTTGCCGAGAGGTGTGTTTTGTATGACTACATTATCCGCCATGCTGCCAGGTTTAAAGTCCTGAGCTGGCTGTGCAGGATCTGATTGTTTTGCTGGGACCGTAGATGCGGTACTTGAGGTAAGGTCCAAGCTGGGCATTGAGACAAGCTCCTTAATATTGGGTACCAGTGCTGGCGGGGCCAGTCTGGTGCAATCAGTATCATCTTTGGCTTCTTCTGTCTGACCTTTAGGAGTACCTTGGGGAGGAGAAGCAGAGGGGGAAAGGCATATACTGATAGGTTTTTCCAGCTGAAGGATAGGGTGTCTACTTTCCATGCTTGTCTGTGATAAATCCTTGTGCAGAATCTCTTTAGTTGGTAGTGGAGAGGAGGCAAATAGATCTATGTTCGGGCATCCCCATTTCCTTGTTATCATGCTGAAGACTTGTGGATCCAACTGCCACTCGTGGGGATCCATGAGGTTTCTGCTTAGATCATCTGCCAGAGTATTTTTCCTTCATGGCAGGAATTGTGCCTGCAGATGTACTTGGTAAGTCAATGCTGTGTCCCACAGACATGGCTAGTCTGCAAGGGGGATAAGAATGTGTGCCCCTCTGCTTGTTTATATATCACATGAACGTGGTGTTGTCTGTCTATCAGTAGTTGTCCTGGATGAAGTAGGTCCTTGAAGGCTGTCAGGGCATTTTGAACAGCTAGCATCTCTTTTTGATTGATATGTAGATGCATTTAGTTTGAGGTCCATGTTCCCTGAATGCATCTTCCTGCCATGTGGGCCGCCCAGGCATAATCTGATGCATCCGTTGTTAGTGTCTGCCTGGCTGGGGGTAATGTGAATGGCTGTCCCTTATTTTGGTGACAAGCCTTTGCCCACCATCGAAACTCCTATTGCAGGCAGGGAATGAGAGTAATTATAATTTCCAGGCTGTGGCAATGTTGAGTCCAAACACTTTTTAGGTACCACTGAAGTTTCCTCGTATGCAGTCTTGCATATGGAATTAGTAGGATGCAGGATGCCATGAAGCCCAAAGCCTGCAGAATTTTTCTTGCAGATAACTGGGCCTTTGTTGCTAACATTTTGAAATAGGTAGTCAGTTGCCTTTGTTTGTCTGGTGTGAGATAAGACATCTGGACAGTTGTATTTAAGCTTGTGCGGTGGTGGTGCTGTGGTAGCGTTGTCGTCTCACAGTAAGACATTGTCCTGTTCGATTCTCAGCGAAAGCATCTTCTGTGGGGAGACATGCATGAATGGGCGTACCTTCGTTGAAGTTGTGCGTCAGGGCTGGCAACTCTGTACGTAAAGATCTACTGCCAATCATTAGCAGACCGGAGTTCCACTGTGGCGACCCCTAACCGGGAAAAGCCAAAAGATACAACCACCACCCAGGAATATTATCTCTTGAGAGGGTACTAGTTTTGATTTCTATTCGTTGACCGTGTACCCTGGGCATGTTAGAAGTTTTTTCACAAACGCCAGATGCTGTAGAAGGATATCCTTGTTCTCTGCTTGAATTAGACAGTCATCCAAGTAAGGATTCCTCTTTGTCTGGAGAATGCAATTACTGGTGCTAGGCACTTTGTAAAGACCCTGGACGCAGTAGATAAGCCAAAGGGCAGTGCAGAGAATTGGTAATGCTTTGAGCCAGCCTTGAATCTGAGGTATCTTCTGCATGATTGTCTGATTGGGACATGCAGGTATGCCTCTTTTAGGTCTAAAGTCATGAGCCAAGCCTTGCTGCCCAGCATGGGCAGAAGCTGCTGCAAGGTCAACATCTTGAATTTTGGAATATCCAGGAAAGTGTTTAGAATAGATAGGTCCAGTATTGGTCTCCATGCTTTGTCCTTTCTGGGTACCAAGAACAGTAGAGTAAAATCCTTGTCCTTGCTCTTACTGTGGCACTTGTTGAATAGCCCTCATGTCCATGAGAGCTACAACTTGTTTTTGAGCCTCTGCCCATTGATTTTTTGGCAGATCTGGCCAACCGTTTCCCCTTGGCAGTGTATGGAAGTGAAACTTGTAGCTTTGTGACACTATGTCTAGAACCCATTTGTCCTGGGTTATAATGTGCCAATTTTGATAAAAAGGTGCTAGTTTTCCCCCTAAGGGTGCTGCCAGAAGATAAGTGCTTGGTGCAGGCAGCGGGAAGTCATTGGGACTGTTTCCTGTATGGTTGTGATTTGTCTTTTCCACCTTTGGAGGTAGAAGCACCCCAATTGCTTAGACCTGTAGGAACCTTACAGCTGTGATCTGCCTCTAGGGCGTCTGGATCTGCCCCTTTGAGGTCTGTCTGAGACTGGAAAGGACAGATTCTTTGTAGGCCAGAGTCTGCTAAATCTAGGTGGCCGTACCTGTAAGAAATCCTTGACGGTTTGCATAGATTTAGCTTTGTCCTCCATTTTCTTTAACACAACTTCTGCCTTAACACCAAACAAGGTGTCATGTTGTAATGGAGCATCTAATAATTTTGCTTTAACATGATCAGGCAGATTTTGTTCCTTTAACCAAGCATGCCTCCTAATGACAGAACCCGTAACAGCGGCCCTGCAGGAGGCCTCTAGTGAATCAAAACCACATTGCAAAGTATGCTTTCCAACTTGTTCAGCTGCATGCAATAAATCCTGCATTGCTTTGTTTTCTGCACATTCAGAATTTACCATCATTTTCTGTTTAAGCAGTGTCATGATATATTGCTGATATTTGAGCATAAGAAACTGGCAATTTAAGGCCCTTATAGCTAAGGTAGCAGATGTGTAAATCTTTTTTCCCCATCTGTCCAGTGCCCTAGAATCCCTGTCAGAGGGGGTAGAGGTTTTTTTTGCAGTGGAAGCCTTGACCCTTTTGGGACCCTGAGAAATAGTTTCTAGGTCTGCAGCAGGGTTTTTGAAAAGAAATTTATGAGAGTCAGGGACCCTGTAGTATCTGTCCGGCTTAAGAGGAGCTGGAGGTAAGGAGTCAGGGGGTCAGACTAGACTCTGAGAACACATCATCTACAATGTCTAACACAGGTGGAATAGCTAGAGGCCAAGTCTCTGAGCCTCTTAGATTCTGAAAAATCTTGGCTCTCCCAATGGAAGTGCTCCCTCATGGTATGCAAGGTTTCCTCAAAAGAGAAGTCCTCAGGAGGAGAAGCTGAAGGAATTGATTCTTCAGCATCAGAATCCTCATACGGAGGAAGAGAATATTCCTGATCAGAAGAGGAATCAGAAGAAATGGAAACCTGATCTGAAGATTCATAGTCTGTCTCTTGCCTAGGCCTCATCAGGAGGGGGATGGGAAACCATGATCAAGGTAATTAAGTCTTCGGCCATTTTGTGCATCTGTTTTTTGGGCATGGAGGCCTGTCCATGTGGCTGGTGAACTTGTTTCTTTGCCTTTAAAGGTGTTTTAGTCTTTGCCTTTGAAGTCGGTTTAATATATAATTGTTTAGGTCTGAATACACTCTCAGAAGCCGATGCCTGCTCAGCGGCTCCGGACCCATCTGAAGGAATAATCTCCGAGGCTCCAATACCTTGAGTTTCCAGGGGCCTGGCCGACTCCACGTGGGAGTCGGTAGCAGCCTGTGACTCTAAAGTAGCAGGTGTCAGGGGCTGCGAAAGCGCCTCATTGAGAACCGGTGAACCGGCGACTTGCTTAGGAGAAGCTTCGTCATCGGTTTTGGACCTCGGCTGCCTGTCTTTTTCTTTGCATTTTTTTTGAACTCCGGTAGTCGGATGGCTATCAGATGACATTGTATAATTAAATCTTTGCCCAAAATAGCTTAATGCAAAATTGTACAGACGCTTAATAGTGCGTTGGTTAAATCTAGCACAAAAACTACAACTAGAAACGTCATGGTCAGGGCCTAGGCAAGGAATACAGTAAGAATGAAAGTCCTTATGAGGTATTTGCTTCCCACAAGAAATACAATTAACTTTTTCTGACATTGGTCTAGAGCAAGAAAAAAGTTTCCCCAACGTGGTACTTAGCTTTTAATGAAGACTTCGGATCTGAAACTCGAACATGAAAATCTCAGGAGTTGGCCGACCGGCACTTGCAAAATGCTTCTGCTTTGGGCACCACGCGACAAGAAAGACTGAAGAAAATGGCTTTGGCTGCATCTTTTATACCCCTGACAACCTGACGTGAAGGAAGAGGCAACAGCAAACGACACAGGACCCAAGACTTTGGAATTCAGGCCGACTGAGGGCATCCTGCCAGCAGGATAACCCAAATGTAATGACTGCAACAGTGAAACACGAAGAACATCAAGAACTCCTACTCTGACAGCTTCCAGTTCTCCCCCATGCAACAGAGTGAGTCAGCCCGAAGTGTCCTGATAAGGTGAAGGAGTGTTAAGTATAGAAGGCCCCAGGTAAGAGGAAGATGAGGTAATTACCCTAGGAAATGTAGCAAGAGACAACTTCACCAGCATGGAAGACTCAGTTTCCCCCAGTATTCTTTCTTCTTCCTTTCTGTTCACTAGACTTTCTAGTTGTTCTCTGTCACTTGCTTTCGATTTCTTTCCCCTTGTTCTTCTCTTTGGGGGCTTCCTTTCATCAATTCTTTTAGTATTTTCCATTTACATGGCAGGAGACATGGAGGGTACTGGGGGGAGTCTGGGAAAAGAAATGTAAAAAGTTAAAATGCTACTAAATGCTACAGAAACCAGCTCATGATGCTACAGAAATGCCAAGTAAGGTACAGAAAAAAATCTGAATTGCCTATCCCATGAAGAACAGATAAAAACTGTACTCACTAAAGGGTCAAGCTAGCACAGAGAAGTTGCTGAAATGATAATGGTGGCAATGAGATCTGGAGAATTATCTGAGAGCAGTGCATTGTGGGAGACGGAGAAAAACTCAAGCTGGCCAGAGTTCTTGTGGTTACAGTGGAATAAACATATTCAGACACCAGACAGGACCAACTTTAATGCCTATGTTCCAACGTTAACATTTATGCAATCTTTTTAAAGTAAATAACCACTATTTAACAGATGCCAATCAGAGTGAAACACCAATACTTTACCTCCTGTGGATGGTCCTCAACAGCAGACATCTGATAAAGTTTCATTCTTTCAAACACCGAATGATCTGCACATCCTCCTTGAGGTCCGTATTTGTGAGGGTAATCTACAATACAATGCAAAGTCAAGTCATATTTTCCCCTATGGATTACAGGTATGCTGAGCATTTGTAATGTCACAATTACATCATAACAGATTTTATACATGGCAGAAACCAGTTCAATCAAAATTTTACATCAGTACCTTGAACAAACCAAGGATAATCATTCCCCCACCACTCGTTAGCCATGGGGGAACTGTAGCAAATTTTCCAATGTAATCACATTTTTCTTTGTATAAATATGACTTTGCAAGTCTAATTCCGAAATATACTTTCTTTACCAAATTTAAGCAGGTAATACCTTATATGTCAAAGGGCAATACAAATCGATAATGATAAACACACAAAAAGCACATAAAACTTTATTCTCTGAGGACCCGCCTGACGGCAGGAAAACCCATCTGTTATGACTGCAGCTGTATGCACGATGAACATCAGTAGGGAGGTTGCTGCCTGCAGTGCCGACATCTGGCCAGTATACAGGAGTCTTGCTTTAGGAGGGTATGTGTGACATCCTGTGTTAGGGCCACAAACCGCCGCAGGGTATAAAAGTGGCATCTGCACGTACCCTCTTCAGAGTTTTTCTGCCGCAGTGAACATTGGACTCCAGTTTGCCAGCTCAGACAGCAGATCTCTAATCCAGACGACCGCTACAGATAAGTACCCTGTGGGGTTTTCATTGCTTCCTTTTGTTTTTTTTTTGCTAATATGTACATGTCCACTAGAAAGGGAAATTGTGCTTGTGGGAGACAGATTCCTCACAAGGACTCACATAAGTGCATATTTTGTTTAGGCAAGGCCCTTGACCATACGTACGGCCCTACTTGCAAATCATTAGTCCCAAAAACCTTTCGCAGCCGTTTGGCCGCTCTTAACCTTTATTTAGAAAATCAGAGGCTCCGACGTTTTGGGCTCGGTATGGAGTGAGGAGCAGTCCCATCCGAAGAGCTGCCGAGGAAAAAGGCCAAGAAAACCAGGCCAGATTTCTATGATGCACCTCAGGTGTCAGGAGAGATTCTTGAGACTGAAGAAAGCCCGGGATCTCTTCAAACTCCCGTTTCCTTACTAGGCCCAGGAGCCACAATGGAAGCTGGACTGGCAGAAACCTCGTGTACATCCGCTGAGGCAAATCAGCCATCAGCTACTGATGGCGGAGGGGAGCCACGACTCATTCAGTTGGAGGATGCTGCTCTTGTTCCTCCATCCAGCCAGACGTCGGCTCCCTCTCTTTCTCTACAGTCTAATCCAATGAAAAGAAAACAAAAAGTAAGGCACACAGAACCATAACCTGTTCCAGGTTGGGAAGTTTTTTCTCAAAGCTTGTTTAAAGCATTTCAGGCCCTACAGACTCAACAGCAACCAACTACTTCTCCTACAGGACCCCCTTTGCTTGTATCAGAGGAAGAGCCTTCCTCAGATCAAGATTCTGTGACCTAGGAATCTCAAATTGATTCACCCAAAGATTTCATTACCTCAGAGGAAGAGGATCCCATTACCCCAGAGTCCCCCGGGGAAGAATTCACCTTTGGTGATACCATATCCCTCATCAGGGAACACTGAGTGGCAGAGCTCAGGGGTCTCAGACAGTAAGAAAAGATACTTTCCTCCTGCAAATGGAACAGCCATCCCCTTCAGCTGTGCCCCCTTTGCTCCCTGCCTTCCAGGAAGCCTTCTTAGCTGCATCTCAGACTCCAGATTCACAACCACCAGCATCTAAACGTCCTGACCATTTTTATATGTTCCCACAGGACACACAGTTCCGCTTTAGAGACCCACCAGCAGACCCTGCTGTTACTGCAGTCTCTGCAGATAAGACATCTAGGCAATTGCCTTACTCTACTGATGGACAGTAAATTTATGGACAGACTATGGAAAAATATGTATACCTCCTCTACTTTTGCTACAAGAGCCTTGAACTACCAACCCACATGGATAGGTATGTCCTGGACACTATTGCCAAGGCTTCTACCCTACTCTCTGAGGTCCCTGAATCCAACAATAAAACTCAGCTTAACAAAATACTCTTCCACAGCATCCCAAGTAACAAGGCACTCCATCAAGTGCAGTTATGATGCTGTGGAAGCTTCATCCAAATCTGCTGCTTCTGACTGAGACTTCAGCCACTGCCTTAAGGATGTACAAAAACACAGCCGCTTGATACCCCCCTTGACAACAGCGCCCTATTTGGCCAGGCCTCAGCTGAACTTTTTAAATCCCTTCAAGAGAAGGTATCACCCATTCCCAGATACCACAGAAACTATCCTCAGAAAACGTCCTCTCTCAGGAGGCAATCCTCCCACACAACTCAGCAGACAAGGGGACGCAGGCAAGCAAGGAAAACCTCTGCCCCCAGGTTTCCCTCCATCCCTTCCACTGCCCCCTTTCGGAGCCAGTCTGATCAACCAAGACCACCTCCACTGTGGCTTGCATTACTAAAGCAAAACACCCCACTGTCCCTTCACCTCACCCTCTCCCTACCCTCCTGATGGAAGATTAAAACAGAAAGATGGGTACTTTCCACCATTCAGAAGGGTTACTTTATGACTTGGTGGATGTTACCCCCCTTCCAGGGAATCTCAACCTCCACCAAACCAAGTCCACCTCTTCCCCACTATCATTCAACTACTACTAGCCCAGGGCACCATATAACAAATAATACCCACCCAAAGAAAAAAAGAAGTTATGTACTCACCATAACATTCCTTGTCTGTAGTCCATCTCACCCTTCATTCTTACATTTGGGTTCGGAGCCAATCCTTGGCTCCGACTCGGCCGATTACAAAGCTCGAAGTCTCTAAGTTGGCTCGTGGCAAGGTAGGTATCCCATAATGCACTACTAACAATCCCCAGATCTTGTCTGCTTCTGTCTGTAATAGTGATATAAAAGTATTTCCACAAGGAAAAGTAATAGATGAAAGGTCTCCAACTCTAAGGAAGATGGACATCATCTTGTCTCCAGATCCTCCAAGGATAAATGCACGGGGGGGGGGGGGGTAGGTGAGTGGGTTCGTAAGAACGAAGGGCGAGATGGACTACAAACATGGAACGTTATTGGGGAGTATATAACTTCTTTATGTTCTGTAGTCCTATCTCACCTTTATTCTTACATATGGGACAGTGTCCCTAGCACCCTTTTCTCGGGTGGCTCAGGGGAATATACTCCTAAGAACTGTGGAACCAAAGGAAACTCTACGCCTGGAGGCCAAGTCCAATTTGTAAGGAGTAATAAAGGTATGAAGGGTAGCCCAAGTTGCTGCTGCACACATTCTGTCCATTGGAATTCTGGCTTGAAAAGCAACAGATGTGGATATAGAGCTGGTGGAATAAGCTTTAATTTTAAATGGGAGTTCTTTGTCATTAGAAGAGTAAATAAAAGATATGCAATTTGAAATCCAGTTTGATAACGTTATCTTGGAGACTGGCATTCCTTTTCTCATCTCCGAAAAAGATATAAATAATTGGTCTGATTTCCTAAACTCTTTGGTTCTATGACGATAGAACCTTACTGTCAGTGTACATCTAGTTGATGAAAAAAGAAGTTATGTACGTTTCATGTTTGTAGTCCATCTCTCCTACATTCTTGCCGGATGGGTTCAGAGCCGATTCTCGGCCCCGACTCGGCCGATACTAAAGCTCAAGAGCATTTACTGGCTCGAGGCTATCCCCTGTCCCATGGTACATCACGGCAATTTCCAAGATCTTGTTTGTAAGAAAATAACTACATACATAATAGTAACTATAATATCAATAACTATGTACATACAAACAAATACTTTGTATTACTATCCATGCCATGTGGACGGACAACTACAACAAGGTAAGACAGCATAATGGATAGTCCACCAGTTCCTCCAGGATACAGGAAGGGGGAAGGAGGGTGGGACACAAGAATGTAGGCGAGATGGACTGCAAACATGGAACGTTATGGTAAGTACATAACTTTTTTTATGTTACGTAGTCCTATCTCGCCGTAATTCTTGCTGGATCGGACAGCTTCCCTAGCATCTTAATCCCAGGTGGCTTAAGCAAAGAGACTCTTCAGCACAGTGGACCCAAGGGATGACCTGTACCGGGAGGCCAAATCCAATTTGTAATGAATGACAAAGGTATGAGGTCTTGCTCAAGTAGCTGCTGCACAAATGGTATCAATTGAGAGTTTTGATCTAATGGCGTATGAAGCTGATACTGCCCTGGTTGAATGGCCTTTTACTTTAGCAGGTAGTTTCCCAGCAATTTTGTAACCAAATGAGATGCAGTCTGAAAGCCATTCAGACGAAGTGACCTTGGAGAAGGCTAAACCTTTGTTTTTGTCTTAGAAGGAAACAACTGGTCAAACTTCAGAAAACGTTTAGTCCTGTGCAGGTAAAATCTGAGAATTCTGTGGACATCCAATTGGTGTAGTCTGTATTCTGATTTGTTACTGTAATTTGGGAAGAATACTGGTAATAGTTGTGTTTAAATTATGTTCTGGACATATCTTAGGGAGAAAGGAAGGATTAGTTCTGAGGGAGACTCTATCCTTGTGGAATAAAATATAAGGAGGTCGAATGGTGAGGGCTTGCAATTCTGAAACCCTCCTAGCAGATGTTATAGCCACTAAGAACAATGTCTTCCAAGACAATTACAAGTCAGATGAACAAGATGGTTCAAAAGGTGGAGAAATCAATGAGGTCAGAACTAAGTTCAAGTCCCAGGGCTCTGGGGTTTGCCTGACTGGAGGTCTGAGAAGGAGGACTCATTTCAAAAAGGTTTTGCATAAACAGTGGGACATAATTGGATATCCCATGTTCCCAAAATGATAATTAGAGATGGCAGCTAACTGAACTCAAATGGTAGCAGCTGCAGCTCCTTCTTGAAAAATAGATGCAAGAAAGGGCAAAATAGACTCTATGGGAGCTGAGAAGGGATCTATGCCTTGGTTGGCTGTCCAAATGGAAAACCTTTTCCATTTACTGGAATACAATTTCCTGGTGGAAGGTTTGTGTGAAGAAATCAGGATGTGTTTAAGTGTAGGAGAAAGGGAAATACACCTGGCTATTCTTGGAACTGGAGCAGCCATGCTGTCAATTTCAAGGTTTGGATGGTAGGATGGAACTGTCCTGACTGATGAATCAGAAGGTCTGGAGATGGTTCCAGAATCCATGGTTCCTCCAAGAGATAGGGCCACTGGAAGGGGAACCAGACTTGGCGAGGCCAGTAAGGAGCAATGAGGATCAGGGTACTCCAACAGTTTGCTTCCTGAATCACTTTTGGTATGAGAGGAAAGGGTGGAAAAGCATAAAGAAGTCCCAGAGGCCAATTGTGGACCACAGCATCCCTGGGTGATATCCACGGATGGGGAATGAGGGCAAAGTAGTTGCTGCATTTGGTGTCCATGTACGTAGCGAACAGGTCACAGCAAGGTTGGCCCCATTTGCGGAAAATCTGCTCTGCAACTTCTGTATTCAGGGACCACTCATGAGGCATCAGAATTGCTCGACTCCGTTTGCTTGCGATCACATTGGACGTCCTCGGAATGTGTGTTGCTACCAGAAAGCGTTGAGTGTCCATCGCCCATTTCCATAGTCTTTAGTGCCTCTCGACAAAGTGGGTAAGACTTAGTTCCCCCTTGATTGTTTATGTACCACACTACAGACATGTTGTCTGATTAAATCGCAATTGTCCTGGTGGGAAGAAAACTGTGAAGTGCTTGCAACGCATATAGCACCGCTCTCATCTCCAGAATATTAATGTGTAAGTGGTTCTCGTGATCCTGCCAGATACCTTGGACAGTCATTCCCAGATAATGCACCCCCCCCCCCCACATCTGAGAAGCGTCCGTGGTCAAGACTGGATTTTGTTGAGGGGGAGCAAGTGGACGACCTAGAAGAAGCTGATCTGTATGCAACCACCATGTTAGATCCTTCTTGCAGGAGTTTGTGAGGAGTATTTGGGGGACAAGGGTAGATCCTACATTGACCACTGGGCAAATAGCAGCCACTGAAGTACTCTCATGTATAGATGGGCTAGGGGAACTAAGAGAATGGTGGAAGCCATAGTCCCTAGAACTTGAAGAACTATCCTGGCCTGTACTTTGTCTTTTTTCAGAGAATCTGACTTGGTTATGCAACGACTCTATCCTTTCTGGTGTCCGTTTTGCTGTCATGGAGGTTGAGTCTGTCTGAGCCTAAGAAGACAATGCGCTGCGATGGAGATTAGGCAGATTTTTTTTAGATTTATTGTAATTCCTAATCTGGCGCACAAGGATAGTCTCTCATCCCTGGCTCAGATTAGTTAGTGCTTGGTGGCAGCAGTGAGAAGCAAGTAGTCTAGGTACAGAAACACCTGGAATCCTTGACATCTCAAGTGAGCCGTTACCACTGCCATACATTTGGTGAACATTCTGGGGGCTGTAGTGAGGCCAAAGGGTAATGTTCGAAATTGAAAACGACTGGCTCCCAGCCGAAAGCGTCAATGTTTTCTGGAGCGCCTGTCCATTTTGATATGGTAGTACGCATCCTGAAGATCTAAGGAGTGCATCCCATTGTCTTTTCTGATAAAGGGAAAAAATGACTGCAGAGTGATCATACGGAACTTCGAATTTTTTACAGACTTGTTTAGCTTGCTGAAATCTAGTACTGATCTCCAGTCCCCGGTCTTTTTTGGAACTAAAAAGAATTGTAAGTTCCAGATCCTATTTGCACTGTGGGGACTTCTTGTACGACTCTTTTTTGAAGCAACGAGATGACCTCTGATGTTGCACGGTCTAGCTGAATGGGTGGCACATCTGGTATAGACCAATTTACAGGGGATCGGAAACAATGGGAATGAGGTAACCGCTGGAAATTATATTTTGTACCCATTGATCTTGGGAAATTTGTAGCCAGGTGCTTGGGTATAGTGAGACACAACCCCCTACTGCCTCTAGAGACTGACAGTAGGGCAACCCCTCAGGGGCGATGGAGTCCCTTCCATCTTCCTGGTGTTGCGGACCCCCTCTGTCAGGAGCGAGGCATCTTCCATTATATCCTCACCCTCTGCCTCTAACGGAGGGTTGACTTTGGTCTGAGGGAAACCTTTTTGGGATTGATTTACGGAAAGTACAGTTTTGTACATTTACCATAAATGTGGATGTTCGAGTGTATTCACTGTTGTAGTCATTACATTTGGGTAATCTGCTGGCAGGTTGCCCTCAGTCGGCCTGATTAACAAAGTCTTGGGTCCTGCGTCAGTTGCGGTCCCTTCTTCCATGACGCCAGGTCGTCAGGGGTATAAAACATGCAGCAGACGCCATTACATCAGTTTTTCTTGCCCCAGATGTCAGGTATCCCCCAAATGGGGAGCAAATAAAATTAAAAACACAAAAAATATACCTCCACTCCCAAAAGCAAATACACCAGAAGGGCTTTTAAGCATAGTGAAAGAAAGTACAGGTAAAGCCAAAGAAAAATAGGGGCTGGAGGGAGGGTAACCAGGACTGCAACAGTGAATACACTCGAACATCTACATTTATGGCAAGTGTACAGAACTGTACTATGTTCTTCGTGTTCCATTGTTGCAGTCATTACATTTGGGTAGATTCCCAAAGCAATGGATAGGTGGATGGAATTATATAGCATTAGGACCAGCTATAAGGCCCTGCAGGACAGCAGTGGCAAAGCCAGCTCTGGATTTTGAGAAAAGTGGTAAATGATAATGTTTGGTGAACATATGAATTGAGCTCCAGGTAGCAGCTTCTAGAATGTCCCTGGTAGGAACACCTCTGAGAAAGGCTGCAGAAGTAGAGGCAGCCCTGGTGGAGTGGGATCTGATACCCTTGGGGATAGTTTTTCCACGGTGCATATAGCAGAAACTAATACAATGGCTTATCCATTTGGAAATGGTTTGCTTTGAAATAACCTTTCCCTCAGCCCCTGCAGCAAATGCCACCAGCAGTTGTTAAGATTTTCGTTGTGATTTTGTTCTGCTTAAGTAAAATCTAAGTTGTCTGTGTACATCCAATGAATGCAGAATCTGCTCTCCCTTGTTCTGTGGATTGGGAAAGAAAGTTGGCAAATGAATGGTCTGATTGAGAGCCACACTGGATACGACCTTAGGCATGAAGGATGGACTGGCCCAGAGAGATAACTTGTCCGCATGAAAAATTATGAAAGGCTCCAATGCCGTAAGAGCCTGTAATTCTGAAATCCTTCTAGCTGCAGTGACTGTTAAAAGGAAAGTTGTTTTCCAGTAGAGAAATTTTAAGTCTGCAGTAGCAGCTGGCTCGAAAGGAGGGAGAGTGAGCTTTTCCAATACAAAATTGAGGTCCCAGGCAGGGATTGGAGCTCTCCTGGGTGGTCTTAAGTTTTTGTCCCCTCTGAGATGCTGCTTTAGCAAAGGATGAGAGAAGAGGGGAGGGTTCTGTGTTGTAATGAGCTGAAATGGCTGAGACATGGATTTTTATGGAAGAAAAAGACAAGCCCTTGTGAAGCATCTCAGTTAAGTATTGTAAAATCTGAGGAATGTTTGGCACTGCTGTGCTTATACCTTGAGATTGATTCCAGGCACAGAATCTTTTCCATTTGTCAGCACAAGATTTTCTAGTACTAGGCCTTCTCGCCTCCAAAATGACATCCATCTCAGGTTTGCTGAGGGATGCTAAGGGTGAATTTAGGTGATTAGCCATGCTGCAAGATTCAAAGTTTGGAGGTGAGTGTGCAGAATTTGGTTGCGTTTCTGAGACAGTAAGTAAGGTGTCTGAGGCAGGTGCCACGGTGGAAGGTGTGATACATTGCGCAGGAGTGGGTACCAGTGTTGGCGAGGCCAGTCTGGAGCAATCAAAATAATTTTTGGTTTGCCCTGTTTGACTTTCAGTAGAACTTTGGAGAGCAGAGGCAGAGGTGGAAAGGCATAGACTGATAGGTTTTTCCAGCTGAAGGATAGAGCATCCACTTTCCAGGTGTTTTTGTGACGAGCTTGTGCAAAATTTGTCCAATTGATAGATCTCTTTGCCTCAACCCAGAACTATGTCTGGGCTCCCCCATTTACATGTCAACATGTTGAAAATCTGTGGTTCCAGTTTCCATTTGTGTGGGTCCATGAGATTTCTGCTAAGTTTGTCTGCCAGAGTATTCGGCTTTCCTGGCAGGAATTGAGCTTGTAGTTGTACTTGACAGGTCAAGGCCGTGTTCCACAATGCCATGAGCACAGAGAACTGGTAATGCAAGTAACCTGCTTTGAAGCGGAGGTATCTTCAGCAAGACTCCCTGACTGGGATATGCAGGTAAGCCTCTTTTAAATCTAGAGTTGCCAACCACGCATCTTTGCCTAGCATAGGAAGTAACTGGTGAAGAGTCAGCATCTTGAATTTTGAAATGTCCAGAAAGGTGTTTAAAGTAGATAAGTCCAGGACTGGATGCCATGATTTGTCTTTTCTGGGTACCAGGAAGAGTCTTGAATAGAAACCGTGTCCCTTTTCCTCTTCTGTTACTGGTTGAATAGCCCCCATGCTCATTAGGGAAACTACTTGTTTCTGGGCCTCTGCCCACTGATTTGGGGGCAAGTCTGGCCATCCGTTTGGAATTGGCAATGTGTGGAAATGAAATCTGTATCCCTGGGACACTATATTTAAAACCCATTCGTCCTGGGTTATAAGTTGCCATTTTTTTGCATGAAGAGCCAGATTTCCCCCCAAAGGGGCAGCTAAAAGATAAGTGCTTGGTAAGTGTAAAGGGAAGTCAATGAGACTGCTTACAATAGGGAGGTGTCTTGTTGTTTCCAGATTTGGAAGAGGAGGCACCCCATTGTTTTGTTCTGAAAGTCCCTTGTGACTTAAATCTGGAGCCTTTGGAATGTCTGGGTTTGACTTGAGTGGCTCTCAAAGGAACTGGTAAGGACCAGTTCTTAGTAGGCCTACTAAATCTTGGAGGTTGCACCTGTAAGAAATGTTTCACAGTTTGCATAGATTTAGATTTATCTTCCATCTTTTTTTAAACTTCTTCAGCGTTATTACCAAAGAGATGGTCCTGTTGTAAGGGAGCATCCAACAATTTTGCTTTAACATGATAGGCAGATTTTGCTCTGAGCCAAGCATGCCTTCTTAGCACAGACCTAGTTACAGCAGCCCTGCAAGAGGCCTCCAAAGACTCAAAACCACATTGCAAAGTATGTTTTTCAACTTGTTCAGCTGAATGCAATAAATCCTGTACAGCTTTGTTTTCCGCACAGTCTGAAATTAACAATTTTCTGTTTAAGCAGTCCCATGATATGCTGTTGATATTTTAGCATATGAAATTGACAGTTTAAAGCCCTGATTTACCCCATCTATCCAGCGCTCTGGAATCTCTATCAGAAGGGGTAGGATTTTTAGCTGTAGAAGCCTTAATGCCCTTGGGGCCCTGAGAAACTGTTTCAGGATCTGCAACAGGATTTTTGAAAAGGAATTTGTGGGACTCAGGAACCCTGTAGTATCTGTCTGGCTTACAAGGAGCCGGAAGCAGAGAATCAGGAGCCATACTAGATTCTGAGAAAATATCAACAACAATGTCTAGAACAGGAGGTATAGCCAAAGGCCTATGCTAAGGAAGAAGAAAAAAATCCCCAAGTCTCTTTTTAGATTCAGAGAAATCCTGACTTTCCCAGTGGAAATGTTCCCTTAAGGTATGTAAAGTTCCCCCAAAAGAAAAATCCTCAGGGGGGAGAAGCAGAAGGAATGGAATCTTCTGCATCAGAGTCCTCCTAAGTAGGTATAGACAATTCCTGTTCATTAGAAGAGTCAGAAGAAATAGAATCCTGTTCAGAAGATTCATAATGAAAGTCTTGCCTAGGCCTCTTAGAAGAGGGTGGGGGGTGGGGGTGGGTGGTTGGCTAACCCTGATCAGAGTAATTAAATCTTAAGCCATTTTGATAATTTGTTTTTTAGGCATAGGTTGAAATTTTGGCCTTAGTTTTGAAGATGGCATTGGTCTAACATACATATATGTAGGCCTGAAAACACTCCCAGAAGCCAGTGCCTACACATCGGCTCCAGACCCATCCAAGGTAGAGACACCTGCGGATTCCATAATTGAAGCATCTTGCGGCATACCGGACTCCGAATGGGTCTCAGTAGAGGCCTGCGAATCAGAAGCAGTGGGTATCAGGGGCGGCGAAAGCACTTCACTGAGTACCAGCGAATGGCTTAGGAGAAGCATCGTTGGCAGTTTTGGACCTTAACTTAACAGGTCTGTCTTTTTCTTTGCATTTTTTAGGTATTTCGGTAGTCGGATTGCTAAGAGACATTTCTGGATAATTAAAGAGTGAAACAAAATATTTAGAAGCAAAAATGTACTGACGTTTGATAGTGCATTGATTAAAGCACAAAACCGACAGCAAGGTACGTTATGGTCAGGGCCTAGGCAAGGAATACAGTACAAATTAAAATCCTTATGAGGTATTTGCTTCCCACAAGTAATACAATTATTTACTTTTACTGACATCGGTAAGGAGCAAGAAAAAGCTTCCCCAACGGGGTACTTAGCTTTATAGTTGAAGACTTTGGATCTGAAACTCTAAAACAAAAATTTCAGGAGTTGGCCATCCGGCACTTGCAAACTGCTTCGGCTTCGGGCATCGCGTGGCAAGAAAGAATGATGTAATGGCGTCAGCTGCATGTTTTATACCCCTAACGACCTGATGTCATAGAAGAAGGGACAGCAACTGACGCAGGACCCAAGACTTTGCTAATCAGGAGGGCAACCTGCCAGCAAATTACCCAAATGTAATGACTGCAACAGTGAAACACGAAGAACATCCACATTTTCCCTCCTGTTTGACCCTTGGGATAGGGTCTAGAAGAAAGGGAGAAACAGACTGACAACATATAAGGTTTTCCCTTCCTGCTCACACCTGGTCAAAGTCTCTTTTACCTGAGGTCCAAAAAGAGTTGAACCATCAAAGGGGATGTTGGTAAAGGAAGACTTAAAGGATTCAGTAAAGTTAAATAGATGCATCCAGCAATGTTGAGAGAAATTCCTGCTGCGGCTGCCCTGCTCATTCCGTCAGCTGCATAGGAAATCAGCCTCATAGAGGAATTAGCAACAGAGGTAAGGGTAGAGAGCTGCGCAGAAACCTTGTCTGTGGATCCCATAGCTACTGAACCCTGAAGGGCATTTCCCAACTCCTTCAGGAGATCCCTTTGAAGTCTGGTAAAATGGGACAGGTAATTCAGCAATCAGAAGGTAAATGCCGCTGAAGAAATAGTACGCTTTCCATACCTATCCATCAACCTAGACTCTCTATTAGGAGGATGGATATTTGAGAATGTCTAACAACTTCTTCGTGGCCGCTGCTACCACCATACCATCCACAGGAACTCCCTTATATAGAAAACATTTGTCTTCCGGAACGGTCATAAATTTATTTGGCCTTCTCAGGACAAGCTCCACTGTGTTCGGGGAAGTCCAAGCTTTCCGGGATAGGACCCCGAAAAGTTGGTCATATGGCGGGGTCACCCAGGAGGTGGAAAGTCGGGACCCGAAGGCCTCAAGGTACACGGATTCGTCCTCAGTAGGGTTAGAGGTCTTCCAACCATCCCTCTGTCTAAGAATTTCAAGGATGTCTGTAAAAGAGACATCCTCAGAGGGGGATCTTGGGGACCCTTCTGACTCATCCAAATCAGTGTCCGACATGACAGACTCAGGTTAGTCAATGTGCTCCCTCTTACAAAGTCACTTCCGAGGAACCTCTCCAGTGGGATAATCTGGGGAGGTCTCAGAAGAGGGGACACCTCCAATGGGAGCTCCTTGTGTCTCTGGTTCCCTACGCTTGGCGGCAGGTGGGGGAGAAGAGGTTGCTACCGGCTGCTGGAGGGACATCGCTCCAAACGCAGGACTTTGGCACTGGACAAATCTTTCTCCATTGCTTCGAAGGCCTTACCGCCCTGCTCCGAAGAAGACTTCCTCCGAGGAAACGGAAGGTGGACTCCGAGCAGGAGGGACAGGTTCCGAAGCAAATGTAGGAGCCGAGCTCAGTCGAGCTGGCGCACCGAGAGGGAGAGTCGGTTCAGAATAAAAAAAAAGTACAGTTTTGTACCTACCATAAATGTAGATGTCCGATAGGCATGCATCTGCAGTCCTTACAAATGGGTTGTCCTGTCGTCAGGCAGCCCTTCGGTCGGCCGGATTCCAAAGTCTGGGTCTGGCCTCGGCTGGTGTCGCACTTCACCCGAAGTCATAGCTGCAGTTATTCGGGTATAAAGGCATCAGCCAACGCCATTTTCCTCAGTGTTTCTTGCCCCAGATGCCAGGTGCCCTCTAGGAAGGCTAAATTTGGATAAATGCAAATGGTTCCAAATAGTAGAGAGCAAACAAAAATAAGCATGTATGTACATATATACAAACAAATACACCATAATAGATTCCCCCAGCTAGCTACCCTAGGAGTACCACAGAGGGGAAGGAGGGTGGGTAATCCTGACTGCAGATGCATGCCTATCGGACATCTACATTTATGGTAGGTACAAAACTGTACTATGTCCTTCAAGGATGCATCTGCAGTCCTTACAAATGGGTAGAATACCATAGCCAAACTGGGGGAGGAGGAGAAATAAGATTATGGTGTAGTTAAGATCCCTTGCAAAACAGCAGTGGCAAAACCTGCTCGGGATCTGGAGTATAAAGGTAAATTATAATGCTTGGCAAATGTATGCACGGAGCTCCAAGTAGCAGCCTCTAAAATGTCTTTGGTAGCCACTCCTCGTAGAAAAGCTGTGGTAGTGGCTGTAGCCCTTGTAGAGTGAGGCCTGATGTTTTCTGGAGTTTTCTTCCCATGGTAGGCGTAACAAAATCTAATGCAATTTCCTATCCACTTAGAGATTGTCTGTTTTGAAATTGCTTTTCCTTCCATTCCTGTTGCATATGCTACCAGTAGCTGGTCAGTTTTTCTATTGCCCTTGGTCCTGTCCAGGTAGTAACGTAATTGTCTATGTACATCCAAGGTATGCAACAGTCTTTCTCCCCTGTTCTGTGGGTTGGGGAAGAATGTAGGTAGGTGGATAGCTTGGTTTAAAGATACCCTGGAGACCACCTTTGGCATAAAAGTAGGATTTGTTCTCATGGATACTCTATCTTGATGGAAGATCAGGAAGGGCTGGACTGCCATTAATGCCTGTAGCTCAGATACCCTTCTTGCTGAAGCAATTGCAAGCAGGAAAGCAGTTTTCCATGATAAGTATTGTAATTCTGCTGTTGCTGCTGGTTCGAAAGGGGGGAGTGTCAACTTTTCTAGCACAAAGTTCAAGTCCCATGCTGGCAATGGTGGCTTCCTAGGTGGTTTTACATTTTTAATTCCTCTCAGAAAGTGCCTGAGCAGAGGATGTGAGAAGACTGGAGGATCCAAGTTGTATTCTGCTGAAATAGCTGATGCATGAATCTTAATGGATGAATAGGACAGGCCGTTGTGGAAGAGCTCTGCCAAGTATTCCAGGATGTTGGCTATGTTTACCAGTGACACATTTTCTCCTTTTGCAGTACTCCAAATGTGATATCTTTTCCATTTTGCTGAATAATTTTTTCTTGTTGAGGGTCTGCGAGCCTCCAAGATAATGTCTTTAACCCTTTGGGATAAACTTGGGTTATTTGGTCTTATGCAATGTTCCAGGCAGTCAGCTGCAGTGTTTTCAGGTTTGGATGCAGGGTGTTGTAGTTGTTCTGCGTTACCAGTAAGGGAACCAGTGGTAGAGGCCATATTTGTTCCCGAGACATGCTCCTCAATAATGGGTACCAATGTTGCCTTGGCCAGTCTGGAGCTATCAGGATGATCCTTGGACGGTCTTCTTTGATCTTCAATAGCACCTTGTGCATCAAAGGAAGTGGTGGGAATGCATATGCTGTCAGGTTTTTCCAACTGAAAGATAGGGAGTCCACTTTCCAAGCAAGTGGGTGGTACGTCCTTGTGCAGAATTTCTTCAGTTGGTCATTGCGTGGGGATGCAAATAAGTCTATTTCTGATAGTCCCCATTTTCTTGTAATGGTTTTGAATATGTCCGGATGCAGCATCCATTCGTGGGCATCCGTGGTAGTTCTGCTTAGTATGTCTGCTAGTATGTTTTCTTTTCCTGGCACAAAAATTGCTTGTAACTGAATGTTGAGGCTCAGGGCCACATTCCAGAGTTCCATTGCCATCCGGCATAGAGGGTACAAATGTGTGCCACCCTGTTTGTTGATGTACCACATAACTGTGGTGTTGTCTGTCCTTATCAACAGTTGACCTTGTCGAAGAAATGGTCTGAATGTCTGAATTGCCAGTTTTACTGCCAGCATTTCCTTTTGATTTATGTGTAGGTGCAGCTGGTCTTGAGTCCATAAGCCTTGTATGCACTTGTCCACCATGTGCGCCCCCCAACCGAGGTCTGAGGCGTCCGTTGTGATGGTCTGGCTTGGTTGAGTGCTGTGGAAGGGCAGTCCTTTGTTTGATTGACAGGCCTGAGCCCACCATTTGAATTCTTGCTTCAGGCATGGGATTATTGGAATTTGGGTTTCTAGGCTGTGCTTGTGCTGAGACCATAAATTCCTTAGATACCACTGTAACTTTCTCATATGCAGTCTGGCATGTGGAACCAAAATTATGCAGGATGCCATGAAACCCAAGGCTTGCAGTACTTTTCTTGCTGTTAGCTGGTTCTGTTTTGTTAATGCCAAGAAGTAGAGAGGGAGTTGCTCCTGTTTTTCTACTGTGAGAAATGCCATTTGTTGTGATGTGTCCAGCTCTGCACCCAAAAAGGTTATCTTTTGGGATGGTATCAGTCTTGACTTTTTTATATTGACTGTGTATCCCAGGGCTTGCAGTAGATAAGTGACCCTTTTTAAGTCTTCTGCTAGTTTGTCTTTGTTGTCCGCTTGTAACAGGCAGTCGTCCAGGTAAGGGTAGATTTGAATTCCCTGAAGCCTGCAATGAGCAATTACTGATGCCAGGCATTTCGTGAACACTCTGGGCGCAGTAGATAAGCCAAAGGGCAATGCTGAGAATTGATAATGCTCTGATCCTGCAAGAAATCTGAGGTATCTTCTGCAATTTGGTCGTATGGGGACGTGCAGGTATGCCTCCTTGAGATCTAGAGTTACCAGCCAAGACTCCTTGCCCAACATGGGAAGAAGCTGCTGTAGGGTCAGCATTTTGAATTTTGGAACAATGAGGTATGTGTTTAAAGCGGACAGGTCGAGAATAGGTCTCCATTGGTTTTCTTTTCTTGGTACCAGGAAGAGCCTGGAGTAAAATCCTTGTCCTTGTTCCATAGATGGTACCTTTTCTACAGCTCTCATCCTTAGTAAGTGAGTTATTTGCTTTAGAGCTTCTGCCTTTTGATTTGGAGGTAGGTTTGGCATTCCTCTCTTCCTTGGTAGAGTATGAAGTGAAACCTGTAACCTTGGTCTATTGTCTGCAAAATCCACTTGTCTCCTGTGATGTAATGCCAGTTTACTGAAAATAAGGCTAGCTTTCCGCCTAAGGGTGCTTCTAGTTGTTCCCTGGTAGGCGGTGCTAGAGCCAAGTCACTGTGATTGTCCTGTAGTCATGGTGGTGGCTGTATCTGTGGCTGTACCTCGCTGGTTGTTAGCCTGCCACTGACGCCCCCTGTAGGCACCTCTGGATTGACCCCTGCCTCTCCTGCCTCTCTGATTTTTGGAGGTGTCTGGAAAGGACCAATTCTTGGAGGTTGGACCTGTAAGAAATCTTTGACTGTCTGGACAGATTTTGCCTTCTCTTCCATCTTCTTCAGCACCTGTTGTGCGGGAGAGCCAAACAAATTGATCTTGTCCATGGGAGCATCCAGTAGTTTTGATTTAACATGATCTGGTAAGGCCTGCTCTTTTAACCATGCATGTCTTCTGATCACTGTGCCAGTCATGGCTGATCTAAAGGAAGCCTCCAGTGCATCATAGCCGCATTTTAAGGAATGGTTACTGACCTGCTGAATGTTATGTACCATTTCTTGAACAGATTTTTTGTCTAATGGTTCATCCGAGGACAGCTTTTTAGTTAACTGGTCTAACAAATTCTTGATACTGGATCATGTGGAATTGACAGTTCAAGGCCCTAGCTGAAAGAGTAGCAGAAGTGTAAACTTTTTTACCCCATCTCTCTAAGGCCCTAGATTCCCTTTCAGAGGGAGGGTTTTGGTAGAAGCTGCTACAGCCTTGGGTCCCTGGGAGATAGTTTCGGGATCTGCAAAAGGGGCCTTATACAAATGATAATGTGTGCCCGGGACCCTGTAGTACCTATCGGGCTTAGCAGGGGCCGGAGAAAGAGAATCAGGAGCAGTACAAGCATCAATAAAAGCATCATCCACAACAGTAAGTACTGGAGGAATGGCTAAAGGCCTATGCTGTGGCAAATGCAAAAAGGTTCTAAGCCTTTTCCTAGAGTCTGAAAAATCCTGGCCCTGCCATTGGAATTGTTCCCTCATAGCATGCATGGTTTCCCCAAAAGAAAATTCCTCAGGCGGAGAGGCAGAAGGAATGGACTCTTCTGCATCAGAGTCCTCATAAGGAGAAAAAGGGGCCTCTGGAGGGTCTGAATTATCTGATTCATCAGAGGAGCCATCTGAAGAAACTGGCTCAGGGGGCTCTACTCTGGTCCTCTTCTCTGGAGGTGGGTGAGAGGCCCTGTCTGGATGTGTTTGGGATCCCCGGATCAAGGAAATGAGATCCTCTGCTAGACTAAGCATTTGTGAACTAGAACTGGGCCTGTGACAGGGGGTCTTAGCAGGCACAGTTTTGGTAGTCTTTGCTGCTTTAGCCCTGGCAAAGGCCTTAATCGACATGGATGCAGGAGGCCTAGCAGCTCCACGTGCAGGGGTAGAAATATCCAAAGGGATAGTATCTGATAAATCCTGTGAACCTGCAGGAGCAGGTGGGATTTCAGTAGCAGATTCAGCCAAGCTGGATGAGGCCTCGGTAAGTGGCAAGCTTTCGGCCGAAGGAAGAACCGTGTACTCTGTTACAGCCGAAACCGAGACACTCACGGTTGGCTTAACCGTGGTTTCGGCCGAAACCGCGGACCGCGAGTGTCGGTCCTTTTCCTTGCGTTTTTTAGAAATTTGCGTAGTCGGAGTATCCGACGGCATAATGTAAGCAAAAGCAGAGCCGAAAAACTCTTCAGCAAATTCAGACCGACGTCTAAGCGTTCGTCGGTTGAAAGAAGCACAGGCTAGACAAGCTGCTACGTCGTGGTCTGGGCCTAAGCAAGGTAAGCAGTAAGAGTGGAAATCTTTATGAGGTATTTGTTTCCCACAATTTAAACAGTTATTCACTTTTTCTGACATCGGCTGAGGCAAGAAAGAGTCCCCAACGGGGTACTTAGCTTTTTAGAAGTCTTCGGTAGTAGTAGAAGTATTCGGTAGTAGTAATCTCTGGTTCTGACCGACCGGCACTTGCGAACAGCTTCTGCTTCGGGCGCCATGCGGCAAGAAAGACTGAGGAAAATGGCATCGGCTGATGCCTTTATACCCGAATAACTGCAGCTATGACGTCGGGTGAAGTGCGACACCAGCCGAGGCCAGACCCAGACTTTGGAATCCGGCGGACCGAAGGGCTGCCTGACGACAGGACAACCCATTTGTAAGGACTGCAGATGCATCCTTGAAGGACATCGGGGTGACTATCCCTCTTGGAGTCGACCCGACAGCGTTGGCTCCAGACTGAGCCGATGAGGACAGAGTGATCGGTTCTGAGGAAGCAGGAAGAATTCTCAGAACCAAAGGTTCCAGCACTAAAGGACCCTAAGTAGAACGAAGCTGTCGGAGAAGAAGCAGTAGCTGAAGCTGGAAAGGCTCAGAAGCCTTTGGGTCCAGAGGAGCTAACATTATAGGCAGTGCCAAGTCACAGAGCAGCCTCTTCACCATCCACTTGACATCCTCATTAGAAAGTGTCCAGAAGGAACGGTGGAGATAGATGGAGATCTCCTCCTTTCCAAAATAGGAGATCTCAAGGTTGGTGAAACCGGATCCAAAACAAGTGAGTGTCTCGACATAAAAGGATTTCTTGGCAATGAAGAAACAGACAGTACAGAGACTGAAGAAGCAGAATCGGAGCCAGAACTCAACTCCGTCGCTTTAGACTTCTTTGATGGTTCCGAAGCCGGAACCGATGGAGATTTTCTTTTAAGAGTTTTGGGAACTGTCTGACCAAGTTCCAGCTGTTCCTGGAAGGAACTAGTTATAAGGCCCATGTCGATCAGTTTTCTTTTTCTTTCATTAAGAACCCTAGTACTGAAAGTATGACAAAGTACAGGGTTCTTGTAAATGAGCCTCTCCAAGACAGTATACACACAGTTGGTGTGACTGTCAGTCAATTACATTTTTGGAGAACACTTGTTGCATTATTTAAAACCAGAAGGGCGGTGTTCTTCATGTTTTCTGTCTTTCTCTCTGGACATATTTCTGGTAATAAGAGATAATACAACACAAAGGCAAAAAGTACAACTATCAAAAGAAGATATATGCATATATATGTATATATATATATATATATATGAAGAAGAAAAAGGACTAGCACTCAAAGAGGAAAGACCCTCTAATTTAAACGG
Source organism: Protopterus annectens (assembly GCF_019279795.1). Taxonomy (NCBI): domain Eukaryota; kingdom Metazoa; phylum Chordata; order Ceratodontiformes; family Protopteridae; genus Protopterus; species Protopterus annectens. Next base: position 436,385,298 of record NC_056740.1, on the reverse strand, counting down.
GCAACTATGTCCTAACTAAAACGGACCGTACAATCCTTAAGAAAGGGGGATAGAGGAGCAAACAATCACTACAATCACACTGGTAACATGTAAAACTATTTAGATACAATAAGTGAAGAAATATAGACAAAACTAGGAAAACTTATATAAAAATTTTCTACTTAGCCAACGAGCCAGTAAGTAGACAACCTCGAAGCTTTTGCTGCAAACGAGATTTGGGGAACTGCCGCGATGCACCATGGGATAGAGGATAGCCTCGAGCCAGTAAAAGCTCTCGAGCTTTAGTTTCGGCCAAGTCAGATCCAAAGTCATCCAGCAAGAATTATGGCAAGATAGGACTACATAACATCTTATATTCTTGCTTTGTTTGTATGATTTGGAAAAATTACTGGCAGTTCAATAGTTGGATTAATATTTGATTGTGAACAAATCTTGGGGACGAAGGAAGGGTTAGTGCGAAGGGAAAATGCCTCTATGGAATATCAAGTAAGGAGGTTTGTCCAAGTGCTTGCAGTTCTGACACTCTTCTGAGAGATGTAATGGCTACCAGAAAAATGGTCTTCCATGAAAGGAACTTTATATCACAATTATGTAAAGGCTCAAAAGGAGGTGAGGTAAGGTTTTCAAAGAACAAAATTTAAATCCCAGGAAGATAAAGGTTCTTGAAAATAAGGTCTTAGTAAGGTAGTGCCTTTTAAAAATGATTTACACAATCTGTGAGCCGTAAGATTAGGTTCATGTTGCCCCAAATGAAAATTGGAGATAGCTGCTAAGTGAAATTCGATTGTAGCAGCAGCTGAACCCTGATGAAAAAGTTCTGTTAGAAATTCTAATACTAAGGGAATGGAGGCTGTGTATGGATCTATGTTCCTAGCTTGTGCCAAAAGAGAAAATCTTCTCCATTTCCAGCGTATAATTTTCTTGTAGAAAGTTTATGATATGATGTTAGGATATGTGTAACTGCAGGGGAGAAATCATGAAGGGTGACTAGGGATGAAAGTGGAGCAGCCATGCTCTCAACTGAGGGTGGAGACAGGGATGGAATATGCCTGACGTGTGTCAGAATGTCTGGCACTGTGTCCACAGTCCATGGCTCATCCAGAAAGTGAGGACCAAGGAAGAGGAACCAAATCTGACGAGGCCAGTAAGGAGTGAAAAGAATCATTCTGCTTTCCAAAGTCTTTGCTTTCCGGATAACTTTCGATATTAGCGGGAAGGTAGGAAAAGCATAAAGAAATCTGATTAGATTGCTATTGTCCCTAGAGGAAGAAAGTTGTGGAGTGCTTGCAACGCTAGTAGCACTGCTCTCATCTCTAGAACATCAATATGCAAGTGAGGTCATTCAGCGATCAGAGTGTTAAAGCAGCTGAAGAAAAGATACGGTTCCGTATGTGTCCATCGTTCGAGACTCTTTGCAGGGTGGATGGACAGAAGAGGATGTCTCTGCTAGTTCCTTCTTTGTGGTTGCTGCCACCACTATGGCATCCACAGGCACACATTTGGTAGTCTTCTTCTTTAGGCTTTTTCCAGGTTAGGGGTCGCCTCAGTGGATCACCTGTCCGCTCATGATTAGCAGTGGAGTTTTTACGGTGTCGAGTTGCCAGTCTGGTGCCCAACCTTCCACAA